>NC_133619.1:369645907-369795907 GCF_048593235.1 Sminthopsis crassicaudata | reverse complement strand
AAAAACAAAAACAAAAATGTTTCTCTTACTTATGAGACTCTAAACAAGTGTTCTTTCTTGTTTGGTCTTCATTTTCCTTAATTTTTAAAATGAGGAGATTAGAAGTGAAGATTCATGAAATTCCTCTCGGCTCCCAATATTTTATTCTGTTATCCCAAAATGAATAATACATTTTCCTGAGCAGAAGTGTAGGTTATGTTAGCTTTTTCAACTACATATATTTTATATAGTACAACATGCTATTTCTCATGTAGCTAGAGTCATGAGATAATTTGGATTTGTTTTCATAGGTATTTTCAGCATTACAGATTTTTTTCTGTGTTTTCACAATGGCAATTCAAGAGACTCAAGAATAATACCATACACTGAGGTTAAGGGATTCCCCTTACTGGTGAAATCTTGTGTCTTTTAAACTATTAACTTAACTTTTCATACCATGTATGATGGCTGTGTTTTATTCCCCCATATAGTTTAGGAGCTTCTTGCAGACAGAACCAAAATCATTTCTTATATCTTACTCATGCTAAAACTTTGTCCTTCAAAAGTTACTTAGCATTTTGTTTTGCCATCCTAATAATACATAGCTTAGTCTTGTCTTTTTTTCTTTTCTTTTCTGCACTTGCATCCTATTTACTTTTGTTGGATGAATGAATTTGTACATTGCACTTGTATTTGAATATATTGTTTCCAATATTATTTCTGTCCTTGATTGTTAAAGTTGTGCCTAAGCAATATTTCATTAGGATTATCCTCATGGTTCATAATGGAGATATTATGGTAACAATAAAACATTTAAGCTACTGTTCAAGACAACTTTAGAACAGCTTGTGACAAGGTAGGACAAGATTGATAGTTAAGTCACTTGTACAGATGGTAATTGTTATGCGTTCAGGTGAGGGAGAGATCATTTCATATTGCTATAATCAGACCTTCATAGAGAAAATGTCATTTGTCCTGGATCAAAAAGGTTACATAGAATTTGGCAAGACATAAAAAGCTAAGGAGGACATTCCTGACATTAAAACAGTGTTAAAATAAGTATATAAGCAAGGCAGCAGGACAGTGATCATCTCATCTTTTGCTTTCTAATAGCTAGATACTGCTACCTTCATTGTTTTATTGACCATAAAATACAAAATCATAAATGTTGAGCTTAGATATTATTAATTAAGCCCAGCCCTCTTATTTTGTAGATAAAGGCAATGAGGAACATAATTTAATTGACTTGCCCAGAGTCACATAACTAGTAAATATATGTCAGGATTTTACCTCAATTTCTCCTGATTACAAGCCTGGTGCCATAATCAATACACTGTAATACTTCACAAAAACAGATAATATTGCAGATTTAAAAAAAATTGGCATTATTTAGTTCAAGTACTTTACTCAATAAACTGAGGAAAGAAGCTTAATTTTCTCCAAGTAAGATAGTGAGTTTGTGGCAGATATGGAATTCAAACCTATCATCTCCATTATACTTGGCTTATATGTAAGTCATTGTCCCAAATAGGAATTTTCCCCCTTATATTTGAGAGACTTTGGATTGCTTTATGAATATGCATTCTGTATTTTTGAAGGTAAATTGGATCACGTGTAGATCATTCTTCCCTGTTTCTCTTGGTTAACTACAATTGGTAGGCTTAGTTAAGACAAAATAAATAAAGATTAAATGAGTGTGATGATCTGATCACTGAAGGGATAATACTATATGGAAATGTTTTAATTACACCTAGGAAATATTAACTTGGAAACATGTAGAATGGAATAATTGCAGATTAATTTAAATGTCATATGATATTCAATGTAAGATAGAAATGGAGAGGCTTGCTTGTTTTAATACTACATGGATCAGACTATAGCAATCAACTTAGTCATAAAATCTGACTCAGTCATTCATGCAACAAATATTTATAAAGCACTTATTTCATGCTTTGTTAGGATTACAAGGTGATAACTCAGGTTGTCTAAACAATTCTCTAGCTCAGAGTTCACACCTTTAGGAGTTTACACCTTTAAACTTCTGAAAAGTAGCTTACACATTTAAAGGAGTTTACACCTTTAAAAAGGAGTTCTGAAAAAGAGTTTACACAACCTATAAAGGGAACAAGTTCATTGGTTGAAGGAGGTCCCACAAACCCCTGAGTTCTCACACGCCTATTCTCTGGGAGGATAAAAGAAGACAACATTGGGCCTGGACAAACAGTCTGGATTGGGGAAGGACAAGAACTGGAGGAGATTCAGAGCCAGGATTCAGGAAGAAGAAGAAGAGGCTGGCTGGAGGCTCCAGAAACCTCCCAAGAAACCTGCGCACAGAGGAAAAGACTTTACAGAAAAGAAACCTCCTCCCAGAGAAGGATTATGATTGAAGAGACTACAGAACTTTACAATGTCTGGTACTCATGAGAGATACAATAAAAATTCAATGCATAGCTTAAACAAGCCAACAATTAAAGTGAGATAATTTGAGGTGAAAACATTGAATAAAATATTATTTCAATTAAAAAAAGTTTTTAAAAATAAATTTTCTAGTGAGTATCTAATATAATAAATATGTGAGGGTCACAAGGGTAGAACTATACATCCTGGCCTCAGATTCAGAAAGACAAAGATTCAAATGTTATCTTTAATACAGTCTGTCTATGTGTCTCTAGCTAAACTACTTAACTGCTTTGTACCCCAAACAACTCTCTAAGGCTATATATTGCAGAGAAGTTTCTGATCTGCATAAGCAGAGAGAGCATTCTTAAATGGAGTTTCCTAGAATAGTGAAATTACAGGCCTAGATTCACCAAAAAGCTCCATTATTCACTGTAACCTATACATTTCTTCTTTGAAAGAAATATTTAAAATATAATGCCTACATGTAAAGGAATTTTGTATTTAGATAAATATGAAATACTTAAAAGTTTTTTTGAAAAAAAACTTTAATTAAGATAGACCAAGATTTACAAGTTTCCAAAGAGAGACATACATATATATCTGCCCTTGTATTTTTTGGTCACCTCTTAGTAATATGTACCTGTGTCTTTGCTTGTCCAGATGTAAATTGCTTTTGGTTTAATTCCTTTTTTTGCGTGCACATCATGCATGACCTTGATTTAATGATCTTAGAAGATGAAAATATTTTTGAATACATGTAATATCTTTTCTGATAAATTATAATCACCTGGAGTACAGTAGTTAATATTTTCTTTTTTTTCAATTTTGCATCCTTAATATGATAAATGTTAATAAAATATTTTTAGCTTCATAGAATCAGAGCTAGAAGGGACATTACATGCCTTCAAAGTAACTCCATTTCACAGATGAGAAAAATAGTACTGAGAGATATTAAACAACTTCTCTCTGTTGTGTCACTTAGCTGCCTCATGTTTATTTAAAAATGCTTTTTTAAAAAATTTCCTGTAAGTTCTTAACAAATATGAATAGAATAATGTAGGAATTACTCAAAAATTTTGTCTGAAAATTTTAGGCTCTCCCATGGTAGTTGCCAGGTATATAACTTACAAATCTATGATTAATATGGTTCCTTGTAGCATCAGTGACCTGTTTCTATCTTTTGCATTTCAGAGAATGTTCCGACACTCACTTTTGTAAAAAAAGAATTTGGAAAGTTTCCCAGGTCGTACATTTCATAAGCTAAAGGCAGTGTAGTGATAATTAATAAAGTGTCAGACTAGATAATTGCAGGAGCTGCAAAATATACCAAAATGTTGTTACCAAGGGACATACATACCTGCGAAAGTGTGAAGTTAATGCATACTAGGAACATCACATGGAGAAATATGGGGGAGAGGTGAGATTTCCTTTATATTATCAAAATTTAGTTTTGTACTAATTTTAACTGGTGAGAAAAAACAGGATCTAAGAAATAGTCTTCTCCTGGGCTTTACTTTGAAGATGACTTCTTATGACTTTGGAGAAAGTACAAATTCTGTGGTAGTGAAATTTCTATTTCCCTAGGGAAGGCATATTAAATTTGGCTTTATATACAGAATGAAATCTAACTTATTTAATCTGTGCCATTAAAAAATACTACTTCAGGTGAATATGTGTCCTTGTGCTTCTACCAGTCCCCAAGGGTTTTTTTTAATTGCTTACTTTTTATCTTATCAGAGTTTTGCCTATTTTTCTTTCTTTTTTGTAACTTATGAATTTACAATGGAAATAATACTAAAAGCAAAGTATAGGACCCAATACCAAATTACAATTTTTCTACTTCTGATCACAGGATGCCACTAATATCTTTCTGGATCTTAAATTTCAGGTTTACAAATTAAGGCCTTTGGATTAATTGAAATGTAGGTGTGAATCTTTGATCCTACAATTCTATGAATTTCTTCTAACATCTCTATACATGCTTTACTTGTCTTATACAATATATTTTAATATGCCTTTATTTTGTTTATCACATGGTTGGCTACCCAGACAAAATCTGATTTTATTTGGTTTCTATCTAAAGCTTCTTAAATGCTGTCCTTCATTCTGATTTCTTATAAAATTTGCTTTGCAGTTCACTTAATAAAAAAACACTGTCATTAATCTTTTAAATTTTCTCACTGTTTGGAAGCTTTCAGCCACTTTCTTGTAGAGGTTCTGGCTGCCATCATTATTTTATGGGATATGTAGGACCTAGCTTTGTAACATCAGATTTTGTAAGGGAGTAATAGTTGAACTCTTGAATTTGGGGTCTTGTTATTTTATTCTTCTATCTCTTGTGATTATTAATTACAGCAGGTTGCAAACCTTATTTTTATCAGAAAACTTATGGCTTTTAAAGAGATTTATTTTCACAAAGTAAAAAGGTAAAAGAAAAGCATAAAAATTATATGACCACAAATCAATCCACTATAAATCTTCCCTGACAAAAGTCAGTTGAGTAATAGAAAGAATGCTTTGACTTTTTTCTGATTATTTAAAATATTAATCCTATGTTCTAAAGATATTGTTACAAAAAGTTTGAGTTAGTCATTAAGAATTTACTATGTTCCAGATATTCTGGTAAGCATTTGGTATACAAAACAAGTTACAAGAAAGCCCCTGCCCTCAAATAAATCACAATCTAATGAGGAAAAACACAAATGCAAAGGTTTAAAAGTAGGGAGAAGTCATTCTATTTCTAGGCATGATGAAGTCATTCATGTAGCCAGGTAAGAATAATTGGAGAAGGTGTAAATTTCTGCATTGATATATTTTTGCAGGATGATTAATTTTAGGATATAATGAAGTAAAAAGAAGATTTTTTGTTGAAAGTGATGGTAGTTTTCTCATAATCATTATTTGTAAAACACTTTGAGGTTTGCAAACTGCTGTAAATGTTATCTCCTTGGATGCTTATTTAAAAAAATAAAAACAAAAATAAAAACAAAACAACCCTGTGAACTAGGTGCAATTAGCATACCAGTTTTACTGATAAGAAAAGTAAAATTAAAAGACATTATAATACTTGACTACAGTTATACAATTTGTTTGAGGGAGGAAGTTAAATTCAGATTATCTTGACCTTAAGCTTATTACTTTATTTTTTTCCTTTTCATCACTTGGAGGGGGAGTACAAAACAGAGAAGGGGAGAAGGAGAGAGAGAGAGAGAGAGAGAGAGAGAGAGAGAGAGAGAGAGAGAGAGAGAGAGAGAGAGAGAGACAGAGAGAGACAGAGAGACAGAGAGAGACAGAGACAGAGAGAGACAGAGAGAGACAGAGAGAGAGAGACAGAGAGAGAGAGACAGAGAGAGAGAGAGAGAGAGAGAGAGAGAGAGAGAGAGAGAGAGAGAGAGAGAGAGAGAGAGAAGGGAGGGAGAGAAGGAAAAAGGAATGGAAAGAGAAAGAGACAGAAAAGGAGAGAAGGAGGGAGGGAGGGTGAATATCAATTATTTTCTTATTGATATTAATGCATGGAAATTCAAATCAATATTTAATTTTATTAAGTAACCAGCATTCTCTCATTTTCCTTAGGTAACCTTCAAAGCATCAAGACACTCTGTTTCACCAGATTTAAGATTTGTTCTTCTGGCTTATGATGTGAAACAGGTAAGGCATATCACCTATTTTAACTGTAAAAAGTTTGCAATGAAGAAGCAATAACTCTTGTTTCTTAGGGTGGAAGTGATGTAATTAGTTGTTAATTACTTGCTAGTGGAATATATAATCATTGGTTTGGCAGTAGAGCCTGGAAATACGAGATCTGATTTTTGTAAATTACAGATATAGTATAGAGCGCAGGGGTTAAGAACCTAGATAAGAAGGTTGTAGAAATTTGGCAAATAAAGACTATTTCTAAGTGATATTCTAGATATAAAATGATTAGAAAGTGTGAAAAAAGACAAAAGAAGTGGATAAAAGGAAGTCCAAAGTTGTACTTTTGTTGACAATGCAAAGTTCATGAAATACATTTCCATTGTATTTAGATGTATTCAATTATTTTGGAAGGTAAATTTAAAAAAAAAAATGTTATAAGAAGGGAACTTGTTTGAATGTCTTCTTATTTTATTGAATCAGTTATATTAACTAATAAGAAAAGCAAATGATCTGAAGAAACTTGATTTTGCTCTGCTTTTCAAAAATAAGAGTACTTTATTCTTATATTTTATTTTGATATTCATAATTTCTTCAAACTTAGAAAAAATGTTGCCAAGGTGAACTACCTTAATGAATCTATCTGGTAGTTGAAGTAATCTATCAAATTTTAACCTTAATGATTTATCAGTTTCTAAAATTAGATAAAGGGATAAAACTAAATAATTAATCTCTTTCAAAATAGTTTAGGAACAATTTATTTTTATTTGCTTTTTGTCTGAATAAGGAGACATATCTGTAAACTTTCCATATTCACTTTACCTCAGAGTGTCACCTTGCATTACATTATAATAGAGATGATATTTCCATATATATTTCCTAGGGGTTTTTTTTGGTAATATTTTTTCAAAACCCTAAAGGTAATTAAACATCGTTAGTTAAGATGGGAAGAAAAAAACTAAACTGTCAGACTTTTTTTTGTCCTATTTTTTTTCATGGCTTTTGATAGCATACTTGATGGCAATCTGAAACATTCAACTTGGTAGCACACTGATTTTTGTGACCTAGAAAAGAGTTTGTATCATTGGGCTTCTTTGAAATTGACTTGATGATTGGGAAAAATGCTAATTGTTTCTCCCAGAGAGCCACATTAAGGGATCCCCATCTACTTCTTTATTGAACAATTATTTTTCAATCTATTTTGAAGTACACTTGATAATTTAAATTTGTCTGTGATGAAAGAATGCAAAATTACAAACCAGACTATTTTGTTTTATACATTTATACAAAGTATACTTATAACATTTATTGAAGTATCTATCTATTGATGTATGTCTTCTGGTACTTACGTTGAGGTTTATGATTCTTTGGATAAATTCAGAAATCAATTTAATATTAGATAGATAGATAGATATTCCTATTTTATAGTTATTATAAAAAGGTTTTTCCCATGCAGATAATATTTGAGAGGTACATATCAATATTCTTTCCTTCATGAATTTATCTGATGTAATTGTAGGATGCATAGTTGACAACTTCTATTATTTCTCTATTTGTAGCAAGCATTCTTTAGAACATGTTCAAATACTAGATTGCCTGTATATAGAATTTAGTGGGTTGGTGAACTTTACAATGCATTTCTGTTTTATTAACATATAAAAATTAACAATGCTTTTATTATTTAAATATTATTTTTGGAGTGTATAGGCTTCTTTAGGCTGCCAAAAGTGTTTATAAAAGAAAAAATGAAAATCAATAATAATCTGTGATTTATAGATTCTTAGCGAAACTTCATGACTTAATATGTGTTTTCTGTTAGTTTTTTTTATTGAGATAAAATAATTCAATGGCATTTTGGACATTTTAGAACTTGATTTGACTAATTAATTGCAGCCTTTTCAGATTTTAGATACTTGCTTTTGATTGATAAACTTATATAAACCTAAAATCATTTCTATATCACATTTAGGCATAATAGGGGAATTTCCAAGAAGAATTTAGCATATATTTTAATATTTGCATATGTGTGTCACCTCTTGAGTGTTATGTTAAATATAATACTCTAATTTATGGAAGTATTCTATTATCAGAAATATTAACATTTGACCTAAAACATTAATTTGTACCATAATCTTTCAGAAATTAATAACACATGGTCAATCTCCTCTTTCAATATTCTGAGTATTTCAGGATATAATTCTGGAACTATTCAATTCAACAAATATTCATCCAGTGCATACTATTTTCAATACCATTTATTAGTTGTTGAGCAATTAGTTATGTTGAGAAAACATAATAGGAAAATACTCTATTTTGATCTACATTCAATCCCCACTGTTCTATCTCCAAATGTAGATGACATTCTCCATTTCAACTCTATTTGAATTGTCTTAAGATCACTGCGCTGCTGAGAAGAACCAAATCTTTCATACTTGATCATCACATAATCTTGCATTTACCATGTACAATGTTCTTCTGGCTGTGTTCACCTCAATCAGCAGCAGTTCATGTCTTTCTAGCAAGCCATTTGACTTTAATGTCAGACTACGACTACTGAAAAATTATGCTATATTTGGAAGTCAAAAGCTTGGGTTTAAATCACTGTTCAGTTTTCTCATTTATAAAATGAAAAGGCTACATCAGGTAATCTTTAAAGTCTCTTTCAGAATTAAATTTCTGATCCCATAACTAATCAGTTTCTTCAGGCAATATTTTAAATGTATGCCTCCCAAAAGAATTTCTGATTATAATTAGTAGAGAAAATTTCCAAATTTAGATCATCTTTCCTCAATTAAATAATGTCTATAAAAGCAACAAAAATAATAGCAATTGCTATTTGTTAAGAGAAACAGATTCCAAATAGAAATCCTGTCATTAATTCTTATGAGGACCAAATGAGATAGTCTACAGCACTGTATGAGTATCAATTGTAATTTATATTATTTTTAAATGTAAGTATCATACCCTAACTTATTGCACCACTGGAGCATCTATATTATTTTTAAAAGCTTAATATCACCAGTTTAAGAATTGCAGATTATAAGAAGAGTCTCACGTCTTTAATTTGGGAAATGCATGCAGATGTCCTTGAGTCACTGATATTATTTATATGCCTTTTCTCCTTCAAACTCAGGCATCTTAATTTTTTTTCAGTTGCTTTATCTAATCCCTCAAGGCACTCTCCATCTTCAGAGACAAAAGTGCAGTTGAATCAGTAAGCTTTCTAACATTACAAAAAAAGTAAAAAAATTGGTACTTGTTTTTCATCAGGTAGAATAAGATATCTAGCAGATGTCTGAAAAATTAAATTCAACCTCAGAACTTATCCCATATTATTCTAAAAATCTCATCTTTTTCATCTTTGTGTCAGTCCATCTACATATCTACTTTATGTCCACTAGTCTACTCAGATGATATTATGACTCCCTTTCTTCCATGCTAATACTTTCTATCATACGTTTCCTTCTTATTGGATTTCTACACTTGTTTTCAACTTGTGAATAACCAAGGCTCTCTACACCTTGCTGCAATATCTCTTAACCATGCCTTCTTTACCTATCTCATTCTTTTGAATAACTATCACAACTACAATCATAGGCCTCAAACTATAAACTATCAATAATATTAATTTGTTCATCTTACTAATTAGGTTCTGTAGATCATTTTGTGTTTTCTCAGGATTTCCAATCCTATTGAGGACCATGCCCAAGTGAAGGGGCAGGTCAATTCTCTGAGAGCCTCCACAGCTGTGGATCATAACATCTGAAGAAGTTGCAAAGCAGCTATTACTGACACAGATGTTGATTGTGGACTGGGGATTAAATAAATTGGAGGCAGAGGGAAGAGGAGAACGGACAGACAACACAATGGCCTTTCAGTAGAGAGGTCAGACAATGGAAATGCCTCTCAGTCTCCTTGTATCATCATTATCCACTCACATGAAGAGATCCATTCTACAGGTCTGAGTAAGACCTCCAGCAACCACTGGCAGGTGGCTCCCATATCACAACACAATCCCCTTTGCATATTCTTAGAAAGAAAGCTAATTGTATGGGATTTACTGCTTTTTTCCCTTCTTGAGTTTTTTCTCCTATCAATTTCAAAACACTTTTATCACTCTTTCATAGTAATAAATGATCATAGTTATAAAAATCTAAATCTAAAAGAATTTAAAAAGCCCATCTAAAATGAATACCTCCAAATTCTTAACAGGTCCCATACTGCTTGTATTTACATTGCATCTTTTCTTTCTTTATTAAAGCTTGTTATTTTTCAAAACATATATGTGGAAAATACTTCAACAATAGCCCTTGCAAAATCTGGTGTTCTAATCCCCCCCAACTTTCACCCCACCCTCACCTAGATGGCAAGTAATCCAATACATGTTAAACATGGTAGAAATATATATTGAATCCAATATATTCATATATATTTATGCAAATATCATGCCACACAAGAAAACCAAATGAAACAATAAAGAGAAGCAAAATAAAATGCAAGCAAAAAACAACAAAAAAGTGAAAATGCTATATTGTAAAGCACACTCAGTTCCCACAGTCCTCCCTCTGGGTGTAGATGTCTCTCTTCATCACTGAAAAATTGCAAGATGTTTGAATTGTCTCATTGTTGAAGAGAGCCACATCCATCAGAATTGATTGTATGATCTTTTTAACTTATTATAATCAAAATTATCTATTTTGTGATCACTAATGATCTCTAGTTATTCTTTGGTCACAAATTCCTTCGGCCTTCACAGATCTGAGAGCTAAACTATCCTATGTTCTTCTAATTTGCTTATAATGTCATTCTTTTTTATATAGATCATGAGCTCATTTCGACCTTATCTTGGTATACATTGTTAAGTGTGGGTTAATGCCTAGTTTTTACCATACTAGTTTCCAATTTTCCCAGAAGTTTTTGTCAAGTATTTAATTCTTATTTACTAAATTACTATACTCATTGATTATTTTGTCCTGTGAACCTAATCTATTCCACTGATCAATTAGTCTATGCTGGTTTATAATATAGTCTTAGATTTGGTACAGCTAGGACAACTTCATTAGTTTTGTTTGTTTGTTTGTTTTGTTTATTTGTTTTGTTTTGTTTTGTTTTGTTTTGTTTCTTTTCCAGGTCTTTTTTGAAAATTTGTTCTTCCAGATGAATTTGGCTATTATTTGCTCTAGATCAGTGAAATAGTTTCTTAGGAGTTTGATTGGTATAGCACTAAATATATAACTTAGTATAGGTAGTATTATCATCTCTATATTATTAATTTGACCTATCTAAGAGCACTTGATATTTTCCAGTTGTTTACATCTGATTTTATTTGTGTGGAAATTATTTTGTACTTTTGCACATATGATTCCTGACTTTCCCTTGGCAGATAGATTCCCAAAAGTTTTATACTAACAACAGTTATTTTAATTGGGATTTCTCTTTGTATCTCTTGCTGTTGGATTTTGTTAGAGATGTATAACAATTCTGATGATTTATGTGGATATATTTTGTATCCTGAAACTTTGTTAAAATTGTTGATTATTTCTAATAGTATTTTAGTTGATTCCCTAGGTTCTTTAAGTATACCATCATATCATCTGCAAAGAATGATAATTAGGTTCCCTCATTACCTATTCTAATTCCTTTAATCTCTTTTTCTTTTCTAATTACCAAGAACAGCATTTCTAACATGATATTTTTATTAATTTTATAATTATAACATTTTTGACTAGTGCATATGCAGGGCAATTCTTTACAACATATCCCTTGCATTCCCTTCTGTTCTAAATTTTCCCTTCCTTCCCTCCACCCACTCCCCTAGATAGCAGGCATTCCCATACATATTAAATATGTCTAACACAATATTGAATAGTAATGGTGACAGTAGGCCACCTTGTTTCACCCCCCGATCTTACTGGGAATGGTTCCAGTTTATCCCCATTACATATGATGCTTATTCATGGTTTTAAATAGATGCTACTGACTATTTTAAGGAAAAGTCAACTTATTCCTATACTCTCTAGTCTTTTTAATAGGAATGGATGTTGGATTTTATCCAATGATTTTTCTGCATTTATTGAGATGATCATATGGTTTTTGTTAGTTTGGTTATAGATAATAGTCAATTGTGCTAATAGCTTTCCTAATATTAAATCAGCCCTGCATTCCTGGTATAGACCCTATTGGGTAATGGTATATTCCTGGGGATGACTTTCTCTAATCTCTTTGTTAAAATTTTATTTGGGATTTTTGCATCATTATTCATTAGGGAAATCAGTCTATAATTTTCTTTCTCTGTTTTCATCTTACCTGGTTTAGGTATCAGTACCATGTCTGGGTCATAAAAGGAATTTGTTTGGAGTCATTTCCCTATTTTTTCAAATAGTTTATATAATATTGGAGATAATTATTCTCCAAATGTTTGGTAGAATTCACATTTTAATCCATCTGGCCCTGAAGATTTTTTCTTAGGGAGTTGATTAAAAGCTTGTTCTATTGCTTTTTCTAAAAGGGGGAATATTTAAGTAATTCATTTCCTCTTCTATTATTCTGGGCTATATTATGTATATATATATATATATATATATATATATATTCCTCCATTTCATTTAGGTTATCAAATTTATTGGCATAAATTTGGGCAAAAGAACCCGTAATTATTCCTCTAATTTCTAGTTCATTTGTGGAAAATTCACCCTTTTAATTTTAGAGGATAACAATTTGATTTTCCTCTTTCCTAGTTCTAATCAAATTAACTAAAGGTTTATCTATTTTATTGTATTTTTAATAAAACCAACTCTTAGTTTTATTTATTAATTCAATTGTTTTTGTTACTTTTAATTTTATTATCTCTCCTTTTATTTTTAGAATTTCAAGTTTGGTATTTGATTGGAGGTTTTTAATTTGCTCTTTTTCTAGCTTTTTATTTTCAAGCCTAATTCATTGATCTTCCCTTTCTCTATTTTATGCAAGTAGGCCTCTAGAGATATAAAAGTTGCCTTCATTACCACTTTGGCTGCATCTTCCACATTTTGGTATGAGGCCTCATTATTGTCATTCTCTTGGATGAAATTATTAATTGTATCTATGATTTACTGTTTCACCCATTCATTCTTTAAGATGAGATTATTTAGTTTCCAATTACTTTTTGGTCTATTTGCCCCTCGGCTTCTAGTGAATGTAATTTTTATTGCATCGTGGTCTGAAAAAATGCATTTACAATTTCTGCCTTTCTGCATTTGATTTTGAGGTCTTTATGTCTATATAGGTTTTGAGATCTATATAGGTTCCATGAATTGCCGATAATAAAATGTACTCCTTTCTGTCTCCATTCAATTTTCTCCAAAGGTTTATCATACCTAATTTTTTCTAATATTCTGTTTACTTCCTTAACTTTTTTCTTATTTATTTTGTGATTCATTTTATCTAGTTCTGAGAGAGCAAGGTTGAGATCTCCCACTAGTATAGCTTGCTGTATATTTCTTTTTGCAGCTCTCTTAACTTGTCCTCTTGGAATTTGGATGCTATAACACTTGATGCATATGTTTTTAGTATTGATATTGCTTCATTATCTATGGTATCCTTTAGCAAGATAAAGTTGATAAAGTTTCCTTCCTTATTTCTTTTAATTAGATCAATATTTTTACTTGACCTGTGATCAGATTCACTTACCACTGCTATTTTTTTTTAATTTCACCTAAAGCATAATAGATTCTAATCCATACTTTTACTTTACTCTGTATGTCTCATTGTGCTTTAAATGTGTTTATTGTAAACAACATATTGTCAAGTTCTGGCTTTCAATCCAGTCTGCTATCCATATCTGCTTTATGGGAGAATTCATCCCATTTACATTTATAGTTAAAACTATTAATTCTGTATTCCCTCCAATCCTATTTACCCTGAATTATACTTTTGTCTTTCCTTTTATCCTTTCACTCCTCCCCTGTATTTTACTTATGAGCAGCACTTGCCTCAAGTAGCCCTCTCACTTTAGTGCCACTCACCTTTTCTTATACCTGTCCCTTACTATATTTGTTTTCCCTTATGTTAGCTTACCATTTCCCTCTTCCCCTTTCCCCTCCCAGTTTCCTAGAGGTGAGGGAAGTTTTTCTGTGAAATCAAATATGTCTAACATCCTCTCTTTGATCCAAATCTGATGCAAGTGAGATTCATACACTGTTCATCCCCTTCCTTCTTTCCATCAATTTTAATAGGTTTTCTTTGCTTCTTCATGAGATGTATTTTGCCTCTTTTTACCTCCACTTTCCTCTTTTTTCAGTACAATTACCCTTTCCACCTCTAATTTTTCTTTTATATAATAACAGTAAAATCAAAGTATATATGCACTATCAATATATACCCATAATTGAGATACTGTTCTGAAGAATTATTTTCTTTTTTACTTTTTATACTTCTCTTGAGTTCTATAATTGGAGGTCATATTTTTTGTTCAGCTTTGGTGTTTTTATCAGAAAGAAATGGAATTCACCTGTTTTGTTAAATGTCCATCTTCTCCTCAAAGAACATGTTCTTTAGTGGGGTAGTTTATTCTTGGCTGCATTCCAAATTCCTTTGGCTTTCAGGAATATCAGATTCCAGGCCCTTTGATCCTGGAAGCTGCTAGGTGCTGGATAATTTTTTTTTTTTTTGGTGGCTCCATGACATTTGAAATCTTTCTTTCTATCTCCTTACAATATTTTTTCCTTTGTCCAATACTTCTGAAATTTAGCTGTGATATTCCTTGGGCTTTTAATTTTGGAGTCTATTTCAGGAAGTGTTTAATGAATTATTTCAATGGCTATTTTACCTTCTGATTCTATGACATCTGAGCAGTTCTCGTTGATGATTAACTGAAAAATAGTGTCTAAGTTCTTTTGTTTCATCATGATTCTTAGAGAATCCAATAATCCTTAGATTGTCTCTCCTAGGTCTATTTTCCAGGTAAGTTTTCTCAATTAGACATTTCACATTTTTTTCCATTTTTTTCATTTTTAAAAAAATTTTCTTGCCTGATTCATTGAGTCATTCATTTCCATTTGTTCAGTTCTGATTTTTAGTGAATTATTTTCTTCATTTACTTTTTGTAGTTCTTTTTGTGTTTACCCAATTGAATTTTTAAATGAGTTGTTTTGTTCTATGTGTTTTTTTTTCATGTCACAAATTCTGTTTTTCAGAGAATTGTTTTCATTTTCCATTTTGTCAAATCTATTTTTAAGGAGGTATATGCTTTTTCCATTTCATTAAGTCTATTTTGTGATTATTTTTTTCAGATAATTTCTGTTTCCTTTTCTAAACCCTTCTGCAAAGTTTTCACTTCCTTTCCCCATTTTTCTTCTAATTCTCTTTTAAGATCACTTTTACTTTCCTTTAGGACAACCTTGTTTGATGAGGATCCATCTATATCACCCTTTGAGGATTCAATTGTAAACAAAGCCTGTTCTTCCCTTTTACCATAACAACTATCTATGGTTAGAGTTCTTTTTAAATTTTTTTTTATTTTGTATTAATTTTATAATTATACATTTTTGACAGTATATATGCATGAGTATTCATTTTTCCAGATTTTCCCCTCCCTCCCCTACATGTCAGGCAATCTCATACATTTTACATGTGTTACAGTATAACCCTAGACACAATATATGTGTGTAAATCCAATTTTCTTGTTGCACATTAAGTATTGGATTCTGAAGACATAAGTAACCTGGGTAGATAGACAGTAGTGCTGATATTTTACATTCAATTCCCAGTGTTCCTTCTCTGGGTGTAGTTGTTTCTGTCCATCAATGATCAGCTGGAAGTGAGTTGGATCTTCTTTATGTTGAAGATATCCAGTTCCATCAGAATACATCTTCATGCAGTATTGTTGTTGAAGTGTATTCATCTTCTGGTTCTGCTCATTTCACTCAGCATCAGTTCATGTAAGTCTCACCAAGCCTTTCTGAATTCATCCTACTGGTCATTTCTTACATAGCAATAATATTCCATAGCCTTCATATACCATAACTTATGCAACCATTCATATGAATGGACATCCATTCATCTTCCAGTTTCTAGACAATACGAAAAGAGCTGCTACAAACATTTTGGCACACACAGGTCCCTTTCCCCTCTTTAGTATTTCTTGGGATATAAGCCCAGTAGTAGCACTGCTGGATCAAAGAGTATGCACAGTTTGATAACTTTTTGGGCATAGTTCCAGATTGTTCTCCAAAATGGCCTGGTTCTTTCACAACTCCACCAACAATGTATTAGTGTCCCAGTTTTCCAACATCCCCTCCAACATTCATCATTATTTGTTCCTGTCATCTTAGCCAATATGACAGGTATGTAGTGATATCTTTGAATTGTCTTAATTTGCATTTCTCTGATCAGTAGTGATTTGGAACACTCTTTCATATGAGTGGATATAGTTTCAATTTCATTATCTGAGAATTGTCTGTTCAAAAAAAAAGTAGTCAACATTGATATAGATTCCTTCCCGTAGATTCTCTAACATATGAGGCCCATACTGCCCTAGGAGTGTGTACTGGCATCTGTGCTCAGACTGCTTCTGCTTGGACTGCCTCCTTCTGTGTCCAATTGAAACAAACCTTTTATGGAGACCTTTGAAATTGTCTTCTGGTAATTTGTTGCACTCCCAATATTTGTGGGTTCTGCCAGTAAGAACTAATTCAGAACTAATTTGCTAGACAGTTGGAGGTACGTGGGAAGAGGTCAGTAAAAAAAAAAAAAAAAAGTATCCTCTCCACCATCTTTGCTCTGCTCCCTTATTCATTACTTTTTGACCATCTCATCTCATCAACATGCTAACTACTTTTGGGGCATTATCTTTGTCACTCTGCTTCTGCAATCTTTTGCTTTTCCTTGACTTCCTAAGCTCTAATAGATGAATTTTCACATTATTGTGATGGAAATTAGACTTCTACTCCACTGTCAGCTCATATCCTGACTCCTGACCATATTCTTCTCCTTCCATCTTCCAGCTCTGATAGGTAAGATTTCATAGCTTGTCAGTAATCAGGCCTCATATCCTATACTGGTCACATCCACCCAGTGTTTCTATGAGGATCAAGCACATATGTTGCCTTTCCCAATAAGAATGTAAAGTATAATTTAATTACAGTATAATCAAAGCAACCATCATTTAACTAGATCTGAGGATATGCTTGGATTTTTATCCCAAGAGCAAAATTCAGTTCTTGTCCCTTTGTAAATGCTAAATAGATACCATATCTATGTATTCACTTCCCTCTCAGGCTCCTTTGTCTACTCTTTTATGAGGAATATACTATAAACTAATACTATTTATCATCAACTTTATAGACTTTTAAATACTTATAGTAAGTAAATTAATGAATCAATGAAAGGTTTTTATCAATCATTTGATATGATAAAGTTGGTATTTGAAATTCATTTGTAATTTTTGAAATGGATTGGAAAGGAACAATTTCTTTAGTGACAATATATTGAGAATCTGATAATAGAAATTAAATAAAAAGAAGGAAAAGATGGGAAGGGCATTAACGAAGAGGATTATATTGTACTTGTTCTTATTTTAAAGTAGAATATAATGGAAACCTAAATTTCTAAGAAGTCTGAACTTTTAATTTCAGAACCTGTTGAACAGAGAAAATCAAGTTATGTGGTGAATAGAAATATAAAAGTCAGAGAAGTAATATATTTCTTTGTGACAAAAGATTAAAATTTCAATCAAGTTCAATTCAGAATTTTTCCAAATCCCTTTTGAATTTTTTCTACTATTCTTTGTGTGAATATTTTAGAATAGTTTGAAGACTGATGAAATAGTATAGCTTAAGTATTAAATCAAGTTACTTCTATAGATATTTAAGGGGAGCTCTTTAAAAGAAAAATGGTATGAAAGGGAAATGAGGGAGATTTGATTTATTACTTTTTTTCAGTAATCATTTTTAAATTAGCCTGACAGTCACAGAAGTTACATTGGGTGACTTCATGAAGTCAAATTGAACATTTTATAATTGAGTAATATACTGGGGTTTTATTGTTTCTATAATTACCCTTTGTATCTTCAGCATCTATTATTTATTAGTATCTATTAGTATATCATTTTGGAGTGTACTCAGATTGTACATAGTCATAGTAAATAAATTAATGAACACATAAAATATTTTTTCTGCCTCTACCTAACGCATATTTAAAATGTTCTATAATATTAAGTGAACCACTATGGAACTTAAAGTGTAAGTGATTCTTAGCACTTAACTCACTTCTGAATGTAATTTATGAACTGACAAAAATAGAGCTGATATAGTTCTGCTTTTTTATAGAAATTTCATACTTTAACAATTCTACATTTTTAAAAAGCCCTATTAGTCATGTACTGCATCTAATTTCTGTATCTTTCATCAAGTACAGTAAAGTCTTTCATGATCTAGGAGAACTCAATTGTCAATAGTCTCACCTCTTATTTTTATCCTTTGTATAATCTTTGTCTATCTTTATATAATCACAATTTAGACTGGTAAAATTCCATGATAAATGTTCTTAGGCAAGTAACTGCTTCTAAATCTATTTTTAAATATGTTTTGTTAAATCACACCATGACTAAATTCGGGTATTTCCAGAAATGTTTAATTCATTCAATATAAATCATAAATATTGAAACTGAGCATGGTTTATTTGGTTTATATGGGTCTCTATAATGCTTCTATCTTTTCTTTCTCTTATGGAGATAAAAGGTCTAGATTTTTCTAAAGAAATGACCTTAAGTTGCATCAAGAGAGTCTGCTACTTTATCAATGTTTACCGATCCATGCTCTTTCCACATACAAGCATAAACATGTATGTACTGATTAAAACATACATTAAAAAGCTATAATAAAACAAAGGTTATTTGGGAGGGAATATAAATTAAAATTAATTAAGTAGAACATTAAGCAATAAATATTAGTAGTGTAGGTATTGCTTAATAATTTTTGTGTTTGTCACTTGGCAGACATTAGCAGCATATGTGAAGTAGAGTTTTGTTATATTTTTTTATACTTATATTATTATTCTGATTCAAAAAAATATAATTTAAGGGTAAATTAAAATAGTAAACTATTCCTTATGCCAAAGGTTGAATTTTTGACAGTTTTCATAAGCAAATTATCTATGTATCATGTATCTAATGCATGTGTATATACATGCACATCTGCACACATGTGTGTACAATACACTTTAATGGTGTGCATATATTCACATAAAAATATATATTTTTTTAGCAAATGAAATAGTGTGCCCATTTGTAGAAAATTAGTATCCTTCTGTCTCACTGACATCTTTATTCCATATTTTGACAATGTAGAAAGGTGAAAAGGTAAAGTCAGGTTCACATAGTGGATTTCCAGGAAACTTATACTGAGAGATTTTGAGTCCCATAAATTTTAGAGGACAATGGAATCTTATATTGAGTGAATCAAAAAGTGTTATGACTAACAATTTTGAATGTTTCACTCATGAGTTGGTCAGATAAAATTAAACATGAGAATATGTAAGTTTCTTTTAAATTAAGTGCCTGCTGTCGTGGATAACAATAATCACTTTGGTTCAATCTCTGTTCTTCATTGAATGTTAATATAAGCTTTTTTCAGTTATCACAATTTTTTGTGACATACCTATATTTATATTTATAAAATGACACTATTTTGTCATCCAAAATATGATAAAACTTTTTTCTTCTCCTCTTATCTTTCCTTTGCATATTTTTTTCTGAATGTCCCTGTTTGTACATATCATGGCTTTCTCTCAATTTTCAATTACTTAATTATATGCAATAATGGGAAACAAAATTACTGAATCAGCTCTAATTTTCACTTTGACTAAAAGTTTCAATCATTTCTTTCAAAAATTAAAAAAAAATCACCTGAACTAATGATGAGAAGCAAATATATAGATTTCAATTTTATCTCCTTTTCTCTTTTCCTTTTTAATTATTGGGTTTGACCATAGACAATTGCTAGCTATTGACATGAGGCTTAGAGAAACTGTAGTTAATGAGGAATGAGAGTAGTAATGATAGGAGGCCTTCAGAAGAAAGTAACAGGAATGATATAGCTGTTGGTATTTCTACATCAAGACACAAACAAGTTTCAGGATAATTGATAGGGTATAACTAGAAATGGATGAATATAGACACAAGAGTCATCATGCTTTGTTCCTCTAAGTATATGACTTGATATTAGGTGTATAGTAACAGTAAATTAGAAGGCAAATATTTAGCATAATTAAGAGACTTTGATCAATGAAGCAGCTTTCTTCATCATTTCAGAAACATTTCATGATTTATGTTGAAGTGAGAGCTATTTTTAAAGCATAATTTTTAACATTAAGTTTGGATTTTTTTTGTTGTTGTCTGCTTGTTCAGTTGGTTGTATTGGTTAATTTTTGCTGTAATAGAGGTATATGGAGTCAACCACATGACTCCAACTCTATTTCAGATTCTGTGTTTCAGTGCTTATGAAAGTAAGAAAATAACAAGAAACCAGACCCTTCATACTTCTTCTTTTCCAAAAGTTGTGCCATAGCTATTATTACCCTTTTAAAAGACTATGTAGCTATGATACATATAAAAAGAAAGAATAGGGCTTGTTGTAAAGATACAGCAATACCAGTAAAACTGCCCTTTGAAGCTTCAAAACCTGAAACCCGAAATTCTCCTGGTCAGTCTTGCCTGGCTCTCCCAGATATGAAACTCACAGTACCATAATGATTATTATTTCACTCTGGTTAACCAAATTTGCCAGTGCCTGTCCTATCTGGTATAAATAATTGTTAATGTCACTGTAGCTATAGAAATATCTGCAGACAGTAAAAAAAAAAAAAAAAAGAAGAAGAAAGAAGAAAGGAGGAAGAAGAAAAGAAGAAGAAGAAGAAATGATGATAATGACGGTGATGATATTTACCTGAAACTTATTAAACTAAGCAGCAAAGGCCCATTGCCATATTTTCAGTATGAATATTTACATCTCTGAAATCAGTAAATGCTACAAATGAGGGTTTGATTCATTGTGCTTCTGAGTGACGTCTTTAAAAAGTGATGAAGAAAAGATTATGAGTACATTCTCCACTCCCAGCCAGTTTGTTAAGTATTCACCAGATTAATGTGTCTCCGTACTAAATAGTTTTAAATTGCTGTTTTTCTTGTTTTTTGAGTTCTGTCTTCCACTGCTAGCTATCTTTTCTTAATGTGTGGCCTTCTTAATTTTAATTGTGTTCCTTATCTAATTTGAGAAATGAGGCTAAAAATTTGACACACTGTCTCTTTTAAGAAAGAAAGGCCATGTGAACATGAGATTTTTCACTATATTGTTTTATTTTACTTAGTTTCCTGGGGTGTACTGTTTCTGTATGTATATCTAGTATTTTCATGGTACACATACTTGAGCTTTGGAATGAATGCTTTAGAAAGTTATGTTATACTGAATTTAGTTTGCATTTGACTAGAAGTGTAGGAAAGTCTTAGACCAGCAATAAGAACATATTATTTTCTGGACAGCTGAACTTGTGAAAGGTAAACAAAGTTTAACCTCTGTATATAGAGATTGCTAGACATTGAAATTCAAAAAAATAATACACACATATACATTTACATACAATCTATTTGTGTGTATATGTATATAACATAAATACATATACATGTATTACTGTATATATATATATATACATATATGTAATACATAAATGTACATGCACATCAACGCAGAAGATGTAGATATAAATTTTAAATTAACATACTGAATGTTAAAATGTTCAGTGTATCATCTTCTCTTTTTCTCTATTTCCAAAATTAGTATGTGAAAATATTTTATACTATTATATAATATTAAAATTAATTCTGAAATAGTTATTTTCATGTTTATTGAAATCAGAGTTATTAGGCCCTATGTTACCAATTGGAAGAGTAAACTTGGATTGTATCCAATTAAATAAGGATAATTATGTAATAGTTATAAAATGTACTAGGGGTTGCCTATTCAGCCTTTGGTGTCAAAGAAAAAAGTTCACATTTCACGATTGATATGTTGTCAAATCTATTAATTTTTCTGGGTTTAAGTTCCCTCTTTTGTAAAATAAGGAGTTTGGACTACATGGGAGCTAAAGTTCTTTCTAAGTATATATTCACCATTTTCATGAACTGTTGTACATTTGATTTATCTGTGTATGCCTCATCTCCAGTATTAAATTTTAAAATCCTTGAGGAGAAAATAATGCCTTATCTTTGTCTCTCCTAGTTTCTAACTGAATGTTGCTTGGTTGTTTTAGTAGTATTTGACTCTTCATGACCCCATTTGTTTTTTTTTTTTGTTTTTTTTTTTTGTTTGTTTGTTTGTTTTCTTGGTAAAGATTCTAAAACTATTTTTTTCTTTCTTGTTCCAATTCATTTTACAAATGAGAAAACTGACACAGTGTTAAATGATCATTTGTGTATTATTTGTAATGTCTGAAGTCAGATTTTAACTCAGGTCTTTCTGACTCTATGCTTGGCATTGATTCTCTCACACAGCTAAACTTTCTAATAAAATAAAGGGCACATAAAGTAATCATATCTAAGTCACTTAAAGTATAGGTGCCTCTATGCTTATGCTATAGTCTCTAAGATTGTTAATGACAGATGGGCTCTTAAACTCCTTTGTGGGATGGATTTTCATCATGGGGATGACACAGAAGCAGATGATCACACAATCCTGCCTGAAAAAGAGAGGAAGAAGGCAAAAGTGTTAAAGTAATGAACAATGAAACTCATTTGTGACTGTCTTAAGTGGAAAAATCTAATGATTTAAGAAAAATGCGAAATGAATAAGTTGACTATTTTATTCTATCAACATTGTTAATGCTTTATGTTTGTTCTTAGAGACTTTAATTAAATTTACTGTTGGTTCAGCACAATTAGAAATGTCTGTTATGAACAAAGGCACATAAATCTACATGAGAATAAGCCATTTTTAAATGCAAAAGTAATAATTGAATGAATCATTTAAACCATGCCGAATGAACATATCTATTATATATGTGTTACATTTGCCGTTTTGGTGTCTGCTCTGTAAACTTGATGCTCTATAAAATAGAATCAAGAGTTGGATCTATTTATTTCTGTATGAAACTAATTTGTCTTTAGATCATAGAAAATATTATTTTTATGATAACTATCCATTGTAGCTAAGAAGTAATCTCTGTAAAATGGATATTGAATGCTTCATTGCATTAAAAAAATAACTTCTCTATAGTGAATTATCTAATTAAACTCTGGTTCTTAATACTTGAATGCCTTACACTTACAAACATATATTTGAAAGTCTCTGGGAGTATCTGTTCATTGAAATATGCCACACTATTAAGTTTCATTCACTTTGTCTTTCCTCAGGTGGTAATAGCAGAATGTTCATGAGAATCTAGGACGATTTCAATGAATAGCATCCTTCTAGATTCCCAGATTCAGAAACACAGCTCACCCTAACATGACTTAAACAATTTCTTTTCTGCTGAGGCATTTATTTCCTATTTCCCTTGCTTCTGCTAACTCTATACAAATGTGCCTCATGCAGTGTGCTTTAATTATTGCTTGTATTTGACATTGTGCCCCTCATGCTTACTAATTGAGTTTCTATGTGGAAATCAGTTAACATTCATAGATCTCAGTTCACCCATCACTAAAATAATGGAATTGTATTAGATAGCTTCTGAAATCCATTCCTGTTCTAAATCTGTGGTCCTGCTATTGTAATTGGAAAGCTAAATTATAATGTTAAAAAGAGACAATGTGATACAGGTAGATAGAGAGCAGGTGTTTGAGTCAAGTACAACAGAGAACATGTCCTACTTCTGAAATAACAAACTCTGTAATTATACTCAAGTCACTTAAAGTACAGGTGTCTCTATGTTTATCCTGTAGTCTCTTAAGATTATTAAAGACAGATGGGTTTTTAAATTCCTTTGTGAGATGGATTTTCATCATTAGGATGTCACAGAAGTAGATGATCACAAAATCCTTCCTAAAAAAGAAAGGAAGAAGGCAAATGTGTTGAAATAATAATCATTGCAACTCATTTGTGACTGTCTTAAATGGAAAACCTTTGGTAGTTAGACAAGATGTTGTATTAGAAATGAATGATTTTTAGTTGAATCTTTTTTCAAGATTCTGTGTTCATTCAATCAATGTGCTCATTGATCATTTATTAAGGATATTTATTAACCAACATTTGTTATTACTGTAATATCATGTAATAAATATCAATGAATGAAATAGAAAACATTTAGAACTGACATGGTTGTCAACAGGTAAAATTAATTTATTAAAGCTTACTAAAGCTTAACAGATTCCAAAGATGATAATTTTATTATTGATCGTGCCATAAAATGAAGGAAAATGAAAGGAAAGGAGGGTTTTCAAAGCTAAGACCTTAGTTGTAAATAAAAGTTCAATATCTTACTATGACCACCAAGGAGAAAAAAAGATGTACTATATTCCTAATGCACCCTTAAGGGAATAAAGGATTCACAAGAGAACTGATCATAGCAATGAACACATTCTGTGACCACATAATCATTTGAGTTTTGTTTGCCACTCTTGCTACATGATTGGTCTAATTTGCAACTTTCCTTGATGTTCATTTTCAGTCTTTTATCCAGATAACTACTAATTCTGACAAACTGTTCCTTTTACCCAAATATCTAATGGAATAGGACCGTTAATTGGACTTCTCTAAGATAAGAGGTCATTGAGATCAGGAATCAAGTCTTTCCATACTAGACAGCCTGGCAAAACCAGTGACTTTGGAGAGACATAGGTTTCATTTTCTATCCAAAGTTCTCAGAATATGACTAAAAAGGAGCTGAAGTATAATAGAAAATATAAGATGATAAAAGTATACTTCAATCTTCTTGATGAGATCACTTCAATGTGATGAACAGTACTGAAAGAACTAGTAAATGTGATCAGTGAGTAATTGGTAGTGATGTGCAAGATTGGGTTTGTTTTTTCCTTGTTCCAGATTTTCATCAATGATTTGAGTAAAAACTTATCTTAAATTGTATAAGGCTGGGAAAAATAGTATGATTTTATCTGACAGAATTAATATTTTACTTGTCTAAATCAGTAGATATAGATGATAAATATGACACCCTTTATTTAGGCTAAATAAAATAGAAAAATAGAAAATGGGTAAGATGTGGCATCAGTTTGCTTGAAAAAAAAAGATGGAATTAATTTGTCCACAAGTTTAATATATACCATATGATGTTTTAGAACTTTCCTCAGAAAGCTGACATAATATTATAGTGCAAAAATAGTACACAGAAGATAATAACACTACATTTTTCTTACCTGATTAATAAAAACTTGAATGTTGTGTTCAATTCTGGGGCTTCATTTTAAAAGGGACATTTACAAATAGATATGCATCTAGAATGGAAAAGCCATGTTGAGGAATGTGCTCACCTGTCAAAGACCTTCCTCAGGGCATTCTTGCATGATTGGAAGGTTGAACTAAATAAAATTCCTTCCAACACTAAGCCTGAATGATTTTAGAAGCAGAGACATTCTCCACAAAAAATACACTGCATCAGAAAATCAGAAAAGGAAATGTTGGTACCATTTTTGAATGTTAAATTTAAAGTTGGCCATAAAGATCCCACAATACTTGTTTTTTATTCACTAAATCTTATAAACAATAAATTCTGCTGAGTGGTCAGATATTTTATTTACAATTTTTAACAGCTAAGGAATAATATACAATAGAGTAGTTATGACAGAATTTTTATTTTAAACTTCAAAGATACATGTACACACACACACACACACACACACACACACACATACACGTATACACATCTGCCTTGGATTTTTTTTTTTCCCCACTCAGTTTTAGTAGTCAAAAGTCAGTGACCCAGTGAATTTGAGCATCATCTTTCAGGGGAGGTGATGAATCTTCAATGAAGTAAGAGACTTTCATTCATGCCAAAAAAAAAAAAAAACAAAACCCAGAACTAAACAGAAAGTTAAATCTTCAACACAGCACTCAAAAAAGACATAGAAAAGTAAACAATGAAACAATATATTATTTACAGATTAAACAGTTTACTTCCCTAGATGGGAAAAGGATATCTGTAATACTTGAGTACTATATCATTTACTTGTTAGGATTACTAGGTGAGAACTCAGGTTGTCTGGACAATTACAAGGTGAGAACTCAGGTTGACTTGACAGTTCTCTGGCTCAGACCTGTAAAGGGAGTTTACACCTTAGGAATCCTAGAAGGAGCAAGCTCATTGGCTGAAGTGATTCTTCCCAGAAGCCCTTGCATTATCCCACGCCCATTCTCTGGGAGGATAAAAAGAGGCAACATTGAGCTTGGAAAGCATTCTGGGGAAGGACAAGGGCTGGAGGACAGCACTCCAGGAAGAGGAGAAGTCTCTGCATTACATCAGGCCTGACGGGGCTCTCTGCAGAAAGGGAAGTCACTTCTCTGGACAAGAGTTAACGGCAACTGCCTGGAGACAACGGTTCTCTACAGGAAGAAGAATCTGTCTGAGAGATTTGAGTAGACACAGCAGATCTCTTCCCAGAGTGCGATCTGGCAGCTTCTGGAGATGACAGCTCGCTACATTTACTGAAGCAAAGAGAGGCAGGGAATCACATGGATGATGGATGTGATTGTAAATGCACTCTGATGTGATGATATCAAAGAAAAAGACATTAAGTGGTAGAAAAAAAAAGGACTGTACTGGAAGAAGAGGAAAGGGGAGATCACATGAAGAGGCACAAAACAACTAGTGCAACCAAGAGGAAGAAGAGAGGAGGATGAGCATTATCTGAAAGTTGATATCATAAATTTTGACTCAAATAGATAATAACTTAATTATACAGTTGGATGTAGAAATATATCTAATTCTATAAAGAAGTAGGAGTAGAAAAAAGAAAAGAAAAGGAAGGGGCTGGATAGAAGGGAGGGCAGAAACACTAGGAGAAAAGGGTAAGGGAAGGTGGAGAGGTGATAGAATATAGGGCAATTAGTGGGTGGAGTGTTAAAACAAAACACTATTAAAAAGGGCTAGAGTATAAAGAGAGAAGAAAAGTATATATGGGAAGAAAATGGGATGCAGGAAATTACAGAGCTGATAATCATAAATATGAATGTGAATGGGATGAACTCTCCCATAAAATTAAAGTGAATACCAGAGGGGATGAAAAAACAAGAATCCTACAATGTATTCTTTACAAGAAACACATAAAAAACAGAGCAATGCATACAGAATACAGATTTAAAGAGTGGAGCAGGACAAAAAGCAGGCCTAGCAATTCTAATGTCACATAGAGTAAAAGTAAAAGTAGATCTATTCAAAAGAGAGAAGAAAGGAAAGTAAGTTTGAAAAAGGTTACCATAAACAATTTGAACAATTATTTGGCCTTTCTGCATTTGATTGTGAGGATTTTATGCCAAATACCTGGCCATTTTTTTGTGTAGTTTCCATGTTCTGCCAAGATCAATGAATTAGGCATGCAACTAAAAAAACTAGAAAAAGAATAAATTAAAATCCCCCAAATAAGTACCAAAATACAAATTCTGGAACTCAAAGGAGAAATTGATAATATTAAAACTAAAAATACTAAAACTAAGAAAAATATTGAACTAATTAACAAAACTAAGATATTTTAACATAAAACATATGCATGGATAAATTTTCAACATTGATCCTTGCAAAATCTTCTGCTCCAAATTTTCACATCTTTCCTCCTACCCCCTCCCATAGATGGCAGGTAGTCCAATACATGGTAAATATGTTAAAAATATATGTTAAATCCAATCTAGACATATATATATATATATATACATATATATATATATATATTTTTACATATGTATATAGTTATCTTGCTGCATAAGAAAAATCTGGTTGAGAAAGAAAGACAGGAAAAAAAAATGAGAAGGAAAACAAAAATGCAAGCAAACAATAACAGAAAGAATGAAAATGTTATGTTGTAATCGACACTCATTTTCCATAGTCCTCTCTCTGGGTGTAGATGACTCTCTTCATTATTGAATAATTGGAACTGGTTTGAATCATCTCGTTGCTGAAGAGAGCCCTGTCTATCAGAATTGCTCATCATGATCAAAATGACATGATTTGATATAATCATTTCAAAATGAAATGATTTGATATAATCAATTATTTTGCTGCCATATATAATGATCCCCTGGTTCTGCTCATTTGACTTAGCATCAATTCATGCAAGTCTCTCCAAGGCTCTCTGAAATCATCCTGTTGATCATTTAAGAGTTGGTTTCTGGGGAAAAAAATAAATAAATAAACCTTTGCTTAAAAAAACAAAACAAAACAAAACAAATCACTATAATCAAAAATGAAAAGTAAACTTACAAACCAATGAAAAAGAAATTAAAGAAATATTTAGGAGCATTTTTGCTCAAGTATATGACACCAGATCTGACAATCTTACTGAAATGAATGGATATTTAGCAAAATATAAATTTCACAGATTTATACAAGAGGAAATAAATTACCTTAATAGTCCAATTTAGAAAAATGAATGGAACACATCATTAATAAAATCCCTAAGAAAAAATCTCCAGGGCCAGATGGATTTAGAAATGAATTCTACCAAACATGTTTGTTTGTTTTTTGTTTTTTTTTTTTAAACTCAGGAGAATGAAGCTGTATTTTCCTAAGCTCCAGAACTTCAGCTTCTAATTTTTTTTAAATATATTTTAATAGGTTTTATTTACCAGATATATGCATGGGTAATTTTACAACATTGACAATTGTCAAACCTTTTGTTCTAATTTTTCCCCTCCTCCCCCCCCCCCAGATGGCAGGTTGACCAATACATGTTAAATATGTTAGAGTATAATTTAAATACAATATATGTATACATGTCCAGTTTTTTGCTGTACAAAAAGAATCAGACTTTGAAATAGTATACAATTAGCCTGTGAAGGAAATCCAAAATGCAGGTGGACAAAATTAGAGGGATTAGGAATTCTTTATAATGGTTCATAATCACCTCCTAGAGTTCTTTTGCTGGGAGTAGCTGGTTCAGTTTATTACTGCTCTATTGGAACTGATTTGGTTCATCTAACTGTTGAAAATGGCCACTTCCATCAGAATTGGTCATCATATAATACTGTTGTTGAAGTATACAACGATTTCCGGGTTCTGCTCATTTCACTCAGCATCAGTTCATGTAAGTCTCCCCAGGCCTTTCTGAAATCATCCTGTTGGTCATTTTTTATAGAACAATAATATTCCATAATATTCATATACAAAAATTTATTCAGCCAATCTCCAATTGATGGGCATCCACGTAGTTTCCAGTTTCTGGCCACCACAAAGAGGGCTGCCAAAAACATTCTTGCACATACAGGTCCCTTTCCATTCTTTAAGATATCTTTGGGATACAAACCCAGTAGCAACACTGCTGGTTCAAAGGGTATGCACCATTTGATAACTTTTTGAGCATAGTTCCAAATTGCTCTCCAGAGTGGCTGGATGTATTCACAGTTCCACCAACAATGTATCAGTGTCCTTGTTTTCCCACATCCCCTCCAACATTCTGCATTACTTTTCCCTGTCATTGTAGCCAATCTGACAGGTGTGTAGTGGTATCTCAGAGATGTCTTAATTTGCATTTATCTGATTAATAAGGACTTGGAGCAACTATTCATACGACTAGAAATAGTTTCAGTTTCTTCATCCAAGAATTGTCTGTTAATATCCTTTGACCATTTATCAATTGGAGATTGGCTTGGTTTCTTATAAATTAGAGTCAATTCTCTATATATTTTGGAAATGAAGCCTTTATCTGAACCTTTGACTGTTAAAAATGTTTTCCTAATTTATTACTTCCCTTATAATCTTGTCTGCATTAGTTTTCTTTGCATAAAAACTTTTAAATTTGATATAATCAATTATTTTGTGATCAGTAATGACCTCTAGTTCTTCTTTGGTCATAAATTCCTTCCTCTTCCACAGGTCTGAGAGGTAAACTATCCTATGTTCCTCTAATCTATTTATAATCTCATTCTTTATTCCTAGGTCATGAACCCATTTTGACCTGACCTTGGTGTACAGTGTGAAGTGTGGGTCAGTGCCTATTTTCTGCCAAATTGATTTCCAATTTTCCCAGCAATTTTTGTCAAACATTGAGTTCTTATCCCAAAGGCTGGGGTCCTTGGGTTTGTCAAATACTAGGTTATTAGAGTTATTGATTATTATGGCCTTTGGACCTAACCTATTCCACTGATCAACTAGTATCAAATGGTTTTGGTAACCGCTGCTTTATAGTATAATTTTAGATCTGGTACAGCAAGGCCACCTTCATTTGATTTTTTTTTTTTTTTTTGATTAATTCACTTGAAATTGTTGACCTTTTGTTTTTCCATATGAACTTTGTTGTTGTTTTTTTCTAGGCCATTAAAATAGAATAGTTTAGGGAGTATTGTCATCTCTATTACATTTGCTGAGGATTTATCCTGGAACTTTGCTAAAGTTGGGGATTATTACTAATAGCTTTTTAGTTGATCTTTGGGGTTCTCTACATATACCATCGTATCATCAGCAAAGATTGATAATTTGGTAAACCTATTGCCTACTCTAATTCCTTTAATCTCTTTCTCATCTCTTATTGCCGAGGCTAGCGTTTCTAGTACAACATTGAATAGTAATGGTGATAGTGGGCAACCTTGTTTCACTCCTGATCTTACTGGGAAAGGTTCCAATTTATCGACATTACATATGATGTTTACTGATGGTTTTAAATATATGCTCTTTATTATTTTAAGGAATAGTCCATTTATTCCTATACTCTCAAGTGTTTTTAGTAGGAATGGTTGTTGGATTTTATCAAATGCTTTTTCTTCATCTATTTAGATGATCATATGATTTTTGTTAATTTGTTTATTAATAAGGCCAATTATACTGATAGTTTTCCTAATATTGAACCAATCCTGCATTCCTGGTATAAATCCATTGATCATGATGCATTATCCTGAGGATGATTTTCTGTAATCTCTTTGCAAATATCTTATTTAAGATTTTAGCATCAACATTCATTAGGGAGATTGGTCTATAGTTTTCTTTCTCCATTTTCAACCTACCTGGTTTGAGTATCAGTACCATATCTGTGTCATAAAAGGAATTTAGTAGAACTCCTTCATTCCCTATTTTTTCAAATAGTTTATATAACATTGGAGCTAATTGTACTTTGAATGTTTGAATGAATCCATCTGGTCCTGGAGATTTTTTCTTAGGGAGTAGATTAATATCTTGTTCTATTTCTTTTTATGAAATGGGACTATTTAAGCAATTTACTTCCTCTTCTGTTAATTGGGAACACCTATATTTTTGGAGGTAGTCATTGCTTTCACTTAGTTTATTAAATTTATTGGCATAAAGTTGGGCAAAGTAACTCATCATTTGTCTAATTTCCTTTTCATTGGTGGACATTTCTCCCTTTTCATTTTTAAGACTAACAATTTGATTTTTTTCTTTCCTTTTTCTGATCAGATTTACCAAAAGTTTGTCTATTTTATTGATTTTTTCATAAAACCAACTCTTAGTTTTATTTATTAGTTCAATAGTATTTTTACTTTCAATTTTATTAACTTCTCCTTTTAATTTTAGAATTATAAGTTTATTATTTGATTGGGGGTTTTAAATTTGGTCTTTTTCTAGCTTTTTAAGTTGCAAGCCCAATTCATTGATCTTCTCATTCTCTATTTTCTTCAAGTAAGACTCTAAAGATATAAAATTTTCCCTTATTACGACTTTAGCTGTATCCCACAAATTTTGGTATGGTGTCTCATCATTGTCATTATCTTGAGTGAAATTATTAATTGTGTCTATAATTTGCTGTTTCACCCAATCATTCTTTAAGATGATTATTTAGTTTCCAATTACTTTTTGGTCTATTTACCCCTAACTTTTTGTTGAATATAGTTTTTATTGCATCTTGATCTGAAAAGAAAGCCTTTACTATTTCTGCCTTCCTAAATTTAATTTTGAGATCTTTATGTCCTAATATATGGTCTATTTTTATATTGGTTCCATGAACTGCTGTCACCTTTCAGTTTTCTCCAAAGATCTAGCATACCTAGTTTGTCTAATGTTCTATTTACCTCTTTAATTTCTTTCTCATTTGTTTTGTCGTCTGATTTATCTAATTCTGAGAGTGCAAGGTTGAGATCTTCCATTATTATAGTTTTGTTGTCTATTTGTTCTTGCAACTCTCTTAACTTCTCCTTTAGGAAGTTAGATGCTATACCACTTGGTGCATATATATTTAATATTGAAATTGCTTCATTGTCTATGCTACCCTTTAGCAAGATATAGTTTCCTTCCTTATTTCATTTAATTAGATCAATTTTTGCTTTTGCTTGATCTGAGATAAGGATGGCTACTCTTGCTTTTTTTGACTTCAGTTGATGTATAATAGATTCTGCTCCAGCCTTTCACCTTTACTCTATATGTATCTCCCTGCTTTAAATGTGTTTCCTGTAAACAACATATAGTAGGGTTCTGACTTTTGATCCAGTCAGCTATCCGTCTCTGCTTAATGGGAGAGTTCATCCCATTCACATTTATAGTTAAAATTACTAATTCTGTATTTCCTGCCATCATATTATCCCAGATTTTTTTTCCCTTTTCCCCCCTGAACCCCTTCTCCAGTATTAAACTTATGAGCCCCACTTGCATCACTCAACCCTCCCTCTTTAGTATCTCTCTCTCCTCCCTTTAAATCCCTTTCCCTTTCTTGTTCCCTTTCCTTATTGATCTTTTCCTTTTCCCTTTTGCTCTCCCCCTTTTTATTGAGGTGAGAAAGAATTCTCTGTAAAACTAATATGTCGATTATTTTCTCTTTGAGCCAATTCTGATGAGAGTAAGGTTCACACAATGTTCCTCCCCCTCTCTAACTTCTCTCAGATATGATAGGTTTTCTTTGCCTCTTGTGGGATGTAGTTTCCCTCTTTTCATTTACCCTTTCTCCTTTTTCTGACACCATCTCCTTTCCATTTCTACATCCCCCCTTTTTTGTTATATCATTAAAATCAAATTATATTTGTAGTCTTAATGTATATCCACAATAGAAATACAATTCTCAAAACTTACTTTTACCTTTTTCTGCTTCTCTTGAGTCCTACAATTGGAAATCAAATTTTTTGTTTAGATATGATTATTTCCTTGGAAACAAATGGAATTCATCTGTGTCATTAAATATTCATTTTCTTCCATGGAAGAAAATGTTCCACTTAGCTGGGTAGTTTATTCTTGGCTGCATTCCTTGTTCTTTTGCCTTTCAGAATATCAGATTCCAGGCCCTTCGATCCTTTAATGTAGAGGCAGTCAGATCTTGAGTGATCCTTATTGTGGCACCTTAGTATTTGAATTGTTTTTTTCCTGGCTGCTTGTAGTATTTTTTCCTTAGTCTGATAGTTCTGAAGGTTGTCCACAGTGTTCCATGGAGGTTGTTTTTTTTTTTTTTTTGTTTTGTTTTGTTTTGTTTTTGTTTGTTTGTTTGTTTGTGTGTGTGTGTTTTGTTTTGTTTTATTTTGTTTTGTTTTGTTTTGTTTTGGGGTTTTTTAGGGTCTTTTTAGAAGGTGTTTGATGAATTCTTTCAATGCCTATTTTACCTTCTGGTTCTATTATCTCTGGGCAGTTCTTTTTGATGATTTCCTGTAAAATAGAATCTAGGCTCTTTTTTTCGTAATAATTTTTGGGAAGTCCAATAATCCTCAGATTGTCTCTCATAGATCTGTTTTCCAGGTTTGTCATTTTGGCAAGTAGATAGTTGACATTTTTCTCCAGATTTTCATGTTTTTGGTTTTGCTTGACTGATTCTTGGTGTCTCAATGAATTATTCATTTCTATTTGTTAAGTTCTGATTTTTAATGAGTTATTTTCTTCATTAGCTTTTCTTTTACTTCTTTTTGTATGTGTCCAATTGAGTTTTTAAATGAGTTGTTTTACTCTATGGAGGTTTTTTCCATTTCACTAAATTAGTTTTTTAGTGAGTTATTTTCCTTTTTATAATTCACAAATCTTATTTTCTTGGGAATTCTTTATCTTTTCCAATTCACAGATTTTTACTTTTCTGTGATTTCTTTACCTTTTCCAATTCCCTAATTCAGTTTCCCTGCACTTCCTGTGAATTCTTTACCTTTTCCAATTCATATTTCAGGAAGTTGTTTACCTTTTCTAATTCACATTTCAGGTGAATTTCAGGACATTGTTATTCTCTTGCATAGCTTCTCTTTCCTTTCCCTATTTTTCTTCTAATTCTCTTTTCAGATTTTTAATAATTTCTTTTAGGAGAGCATTATTTGGAGTATTATCTGGAGGCTGTCTGCTATTAGTCTCCTCAGGATTGGAAACCTGCTCTTTTTCTGCATAGAAGCTGTCAAATGTTTTCTTAATTTTTTACTCATTTTTTTAAAAGCCTTCAGAGTCTGCCTTCAGTGCAAGGAGGTTACCAACTTCCTCTGCAGAACAAGGATGGGTTTATGAATATTATCTGTCCTCTCAATGTGCTGTAAGGAATGCCTGAGCTATGGGAGTGCTCTGGGAAGAGCTCCTCACAGAAGTGAGTATGCTTGGGTATCACAGACTGGGCTGTGAAAGTGCCCTGCAAGGAATTCTAGTGTGAGGACTAGTGACCGCCTTGGGGCTGGAGGTTAAGGAGCAAAGGTATCACTGCCCCTCTTCAAATTCCCACTTTGAGTATTCACAGTCATCCTAACCCTCACCGCACCAGAAGTGAATTTGCTGGGGGAGCACAGTCAAGCTGGGGAAATTCCACTACCCCAGGCCAAGCCCCTCACTGTGCAGATGAGAGGCTGCCCTGGGTTGTACCCCTGTTGTGTGTAACTGCTCCCCAACAATATCCCCTTGCTTCAGAATGCTTCAAAGAGCTGTGTTATGGTCTGTGCTAGTCATTTCCAGTCCTGGGTGAATGCAGCCAGATCCTCTTGGGCTTTTGCGTCCCTTAGAGTACCCTCTACCCCAGGCTCCAACTTCTCCACCACCAAAGCAAAGCATTCAGGCTGTGGCAGAGAGCTCTATGTAAATCTTCCAACTGCAGAGGCCACCCCACTCCCATTTCTATCCCTGCTCTGCACTATATACTCCCACCATCTCAGGTCAAACCTTTTCTGGTGATATTCCAGATTCTCTTCCATGGTAAGTTTTTGTATTTCCAATCTTCTTCGTTTTTCCAGTCAAGCACTGTTTTTGAGGTTTAATTAAATAGTTGGTAGAAAGGGAATTAGAGAGCTTAAAAAGTTCTGTCTGGCTTCTCCACCATCTTGGCTCTGCCTACCAAACATTTAAAGAACAATTCTAATACTACATAACTATTTTGAAAATTAAGTAAAAAGAGTCCTATCAAATTCTTTCTATACCAAAATTTGTTACTGACACCTAAACTAGGAAGAGCCAAAACAGAAAAATAAAATAACAGACCAATTTCCCTAAATGAATATTGATGCAAAAATTTTAAATAAAATATGATCCAAAAGATCACTGCAACTTATCAAGTGAGATTTATGCCAGGAATCCAGGGCTGAGTTCAATATCAGAGTAATCAATCATATCAATATCAAAACCAGATAGCATATGATAATCAGAATAGATGCAGAAAAAGTGTTTTTTTGTTTTTTGTTTTTTGTTTTTTTCCTGAGGCTGGGGTTAAGTGACTTGTCCAGGGTCACACAGCTAGGAAGTGTTAAATATCTGAGACCAGATTTGAACTCAGGTCCTCCTGAATTCAAAGCTGGTGCTCTACGCACTGAGCCACCTAGCTGCCCCCAGAAAAAGTTTTTGACAAATTGAAGCACTCATTTGTATTTGAAATATAGACATTATAGGGATTTAGGCATCTGTCCTTAAAATAATAAGCAATATCTGTGTAAAACCAACAGCAAACATTATTTGTAATGGAGAGAAGCTGGATTCACTCCCAATAAGATCAGAGGTAAAAAAATTATGCCTAATATCATCACTCTTATTCAACATTGCACTAGATATATTGGCTTTAGCAATAAGAGAAAAAAAGCAATTAAACAAATTGGAGTAGGCAATATGAAGATAAAATTATCACTCTTTGCAGATGACATAATGATATATTTAGAGAATCCTAGAAAATTATCCAAAATTATACTGGAAACAATTCACAGCTTTAACAACATTTTAAGATATATAATAAACCTGACAGATCATCAGCATTTCTATATGCTGATGACATCAGCGAAAAATAGAAAGTCTATTTAAAATAACTTACGATAAAATAAAATATTTGGGCATCTAATGAATACAATTACAAAACACTTCTCACACAAATAAAATCAGATTGCAATAATTGCAAAAATACCAATTGGTCATGTTTAGGTCAAACTAATATAATAAAAATGACAATTATGCTAAAACTGGTCTTCTGTACAATGCCATACCAATTAAACTGCCAAAATTATTTATAGACCCAGAAAAATAATTTTAAAAATTCATCAGGACTAATAGAAAGTCAAGAATATCAAAAAAATTAATGGAAAAAAAATACAAAGGATAGTTCCTTAGCAATATCAGACCTAAAACTACATTATAAAGCAGCAGTTAATTCCAAAAGGGCTATCAAATTGTGCATACTTTGTGATCTAGCAGTTTCTATTGGGCTTGTATCCTAAAGAAATCATAAAGGAAGGAAAGTGATCCACATGTGCTTTTGCACATATTTGTGGCAAGAAATGGGACACTGAGTGGATACCCATGTGGAGAATGGCTGAACAATTTGTGTGTACATGAATGTTATGGAATATTATTATTCTATAAGAAACGAACAGCAGGATGATTTCAGAGAAGTCTGGAGAGACTTAAATGACCTCATCCTGAATGAAGTGAGTATAACCCAGCACAACACTGTAATACAGCAATAAGAAGATTATATGATGATCAATTCTGATGAATATGGCTCTTTTCAACAGTGACATGATTCCAATCACTTCCAATGGTCTTGGAATAAAGAGAGTCATCTGAATCAGAGAGAGGGCTGTGGGGACTGAGTCTAGGTCACAACATCTTATTTTCACTTTTTTGGTTATTTCTTTGCATTTTCTCTCATTGTTTTTTTCATTTTGATTTGACTTTTCTTGTGCAGCATAATAGTTGTGGAAATACACACACACACATACACACACACACACACACACATATATACATCTTAACATACAATTGATTTACATATTAAATTTATATATATTGGAATCCTTACCATCTAGGGGAGGGGATTGTGGGAAGAGAGGGTGTGAGAAAAAATTTGGAAAAAAAAATTTTGCAGGTATTAATGTTGAAAATTATCCTTGCTTTTAAAACAAAAATCTTTATTTAAAGATAAAGTCAGCCTAGATCCATAGACCTACATCTAACACCCCATACCAAAATAAGGAAAAAATGGGTACATGATTTGGGAATAAATGATTCTACCATAAGCAAATTAGGAGAGCAGGGTAAAATTTATCTGTCATATATTTGGAAATGGGAGAATTTATGACCAAAGATGAGCTAGAGAACCATAAATACATCATAAAAAATAACACCAAGAATGTACAATGATCAACTATGAAAGATTTGGTTCTCCTCAGTGGGTCAATGATCCAAAACAATCCCAATAGACTTTGGATAAAAAATTCCAACTGCACCCTGAAGAAAGAACTACAGAGAGTGAATGTAAATTAACACATAATATGTTCACTTTTTTTCTGTTTTTTTTTTTTCCCTCTCCCATGGTTTTTCCCTTTTGTTCTGATTCATAAAGTATAAATCATAAGATTCATAAAATAATGTATATTAAATAAATAAATAAAACAAGACAAAAACAAAACAAAACAAGAGTCAATGTCTAACTTCTCATGACCTCATTTGGAATTTTCTTGACAAAGTACTTGAGTGTTGTGCTATTACCTTTTCCACCTAGTAGTACAGATAAGGAAACTGAGATAAGAAGCAGAATAAAGTAGGTTGCTCAGGATCACAAAGCTGGCAATTGCCTCAGTCCATACTTGAACTCAGGAAGATGAGTCTTTCTGACTTTAGCCCAAGTTCACTTTTCTACCTACTTCCCCAGCTCAAGAAGCAGGAAAATAATTTATAGTAATGTAAGTGAAAGGGGTGCTAAAATAAAATCAAACATGTTCTTGAAATGATTTTTTTTTTTAATCTCAAGAAGAGAAGAAACAATCCACTCCCTCTTTTCCTTGGATAGTTGGGGTTGGGGTAATAAAGGTAGGGAGGAGTATCAATGAATAGCACTTTATATATTGTCAGTCAAGGTCACTCTGTTGCTTGCTTTGATGCTTGGTTTTCCCTGTTGTTCTTTGTAACAAAGGTATGATCTCTCTGTGTTTACATGTGTAGTATATATTTAGAAATGCCTTTAGTGTAAAATCAAATGCCATCTATTAAAAAAAGTAAAGCAAAACTAACAAACAAATATAGCTGTTTAAGTGGTAGTTTCTAAGTACCTCAAGCATGGTAATAATAATATACATTTTAATCAGAGCTTTTACTTATTGACTCTTTTGTTTCATTTATTTCACTAATAACAAGATTATATTCAAACATTGCATATTACTATATTTACCAATTCAAACATTAACTTGTTTTGCATTGGCTTCCTTAATTATTTAAACAAAAATAAGGCAATGTTTTGAGGAAAGACAATATATAATTATAGAAAGGAAAATAAAAGCATAGTAATAAAAATGATTTAAAGGGTGTATTTTAATAGAATGAGATCATATTTTTTAATTACTAATTTAAACCTTATGCTATAGCAAGAGTATTTTAAAGCAGTTTTCAAATTATTTATGTTAGCGGATTGACCCTTTCATCTTGCAGTGTATGCCTTCTCTCTTACAAAGAGTGAAAGTTTTAATCTTGCCAATATCTTGCTTTTACCATTCTGAAACTTGCAAAAAGTGTATAGTATCTGAGAAACTAAACTAAATAATTTAAATTAGGAATTGAGTAAAGGAAGAGACCACTATCCTGGATGCTTTCTTTTGTACCTCAAAGTACTTTCAATAATCTGACTTAGTCAGGCAATTATTTTCTAAATAATAGAATTTGAAGGAAAGCATAAAGTAAAATGTTCATATCTCTTAATTTTTATAAATATATTGTAAACAGGATAATTTAAGTGAAACGACCAAGGTCATAGAACTGGGAATATAAACCATGTTTTATGAATTCTATTCTAGGACATTCTCATATGTCCTAATATCTAGCTCATAATATTAAACATGGCTTCTTCATATTTTACAAAACCAGAATAAGAGAAAAATGCAAGAAACTTCAATAATTTCTGATGTCAAACAAAGGAGTATTGTCTCTTACAAATTGCAATGCTCCTCCCATCCTTACTATTCTATCAAATCATTAAATGAGTGATAAGTCAATATTGCATTATTTCCAGTTTCATATATTATATTAAGGACCCTTTGACTGGGCAGTAAAGCAGTTGAGAAATTTAAAAAATTCTGCCACAGATTTTAAATCAAAATAATTAATAATTCAAGTGCTTGGAAAATAGGCAGTCCTGTTTCAAAATACATTATTTATTATTATTATTTTTTATTTTACATAAACACAATTTTCTTGATGAAGGTAACATCATCTTAACTAAAAATGATCTCTTTCTTCTTTAAATAACTATTATATTTTAATTGGCATTGCTATCATTGTGCCAATAAAACAGAATAAAATAAAGTATGTGATCTGTTGTCATATTTTCACTTTAATCACTGCTGATATCCAGTGTTGACTATCAGAGTAGTCAATCATATATTTTGTAACAGGACTGTCTCTTTTCAAGGCAACTGAATCAGTAATTATTTGATTTAAAACCTATGACAGGTTTTCCTGGTAATTAAAAAAAATTCTGGAACTGCTTTACTGCCTAGTCAGAGGGTCATGAGCTCCTTGACATATGTATTATTATTTTTATATTAGTTTATAATATTCTAGATAACAAAGATCAAATTTTATTTATTTTCCTATTCCCTTCATATCTAACATAATGTAAATTTTGGAAACACTTTTGCCCAAGAAATCTTTGAATAAATATCTATTAAGGCTTGAAGAAAAAATACAGTTTCTTTTTCTTTCTATTCAAATGAGTTCAAAAATGTTTGTTTGCTATTTGAATCTTATTGTAAATAAACTTATACAATGTTTTCAAAATATTCAATACCATCTTATTTCTTTCTAAATTGATAAACTAATATTAAGAGTTTTGCTGTTTGAAATGAATAAAATAATATTTTGTTTATTGAATACCTGTTACAGAATTCATATTCACACAATATTTTTTTTTAATCATCAAGTCTTACAAAGAGAAAAATTAATTTTGTGAGATAAATTTAAAGAAAATTTCCTCTGGAATGAGAAAGAAAATCAAATGCTGCTTTCCAAGCTAACACATAGAAATGTGCAACACTGTGAAAACTAAAGTATGGGTTAAATTTTTTAAAAATGAATTATAATAATAGAAAAAGAAGGAAAGTGAAGAAAATTAAATGCTTCCTGAAGAATTGAAGGATATAAAATAGATCTTATAGAATGGTAATGCCATTAGCCTGAGAGAATTAGTAAAATATGTGTTTTTTTTCTTTGTTGCAGTTGGCAAAATTATGTACAAAATTAGGTCTATAATGTATAAGCATGATTTCAGTATTGTACTATTTCTGAATCATGTTCTGCTTATTATTCAACTAGTTTTTCTTTGACCTCATTTTTACCCCTATGCCCTAGTTACATCTACTTGTATTTATAAATAGATTTTATGTAAGTACTTGCTTAACAAAAGCAGGCAAAAATGTAAATGTACATTCAAGAATTGTAAATGTATAGGGTTGCTTTTTTATTTATATAGAATTCAGGCTATAACAAAATTAAAATGTTCATCCAGTGATTCTCCAAAGTGTTTTCCTCCCCCCAAGAGAGGAATTTTTTTTTTGGAAGACTTAAAAATCTAGTGAAAGATACGTCTATGCAAGACAACTATATTATTGTTAAGTACTTCCTGGCCAAGTACACCTACTGACATAGCTTAGCTCATATTAAGTTTTAATACCAAACAAGGCCAAACATATTCAGGTCAATACATCAGTTCTCTTGGTTACATTTGTTCTAATTTCCTCTTCATTGGTAGAAAGTTCTCCCTTTTCTTTTTTTAAACTAACAGTTTGATTTTCTTTTCTTTTTCTAATAAAATCAGCAAAAGGTTATCTCTTTTTTTCATAAAACCAACTTTTAGTTTTATTTATTAATTCAATAGTTTTTGTTATTTTCAATTTTAATAATCTCTCCTTTTATTTTTAGAATTTCAAGTTTGGTATTTGATTGGGGGGGGTTAATTTTTTATTTTTCTACCTTTTTTTAGTTGTAAGCCCAATTCATAGATCTACTCTTTCTCTGTTTTATTCAAGTAAACATCAAGAAATCGGCAAATCACAAATTTTGGTATGTTGTCTCATTATTGTCATTCTCTTGGAATAAGTTATTGATTGTGTCCATGATTTGCTGTTTCACCCATTCATTCTTTAGGATGAGATTATGTAGTTCCTAATTACTTTTTGGTCTGCATTGTGATCTGAAAAAAAAAATTTCATTTACTATTTCTGCTTTACTGCTTTTGATTTTTGAGGTCTTTAAGTCCTAATACATGGTTACTTTTAGTATAGGTTCCATGAATTGCCAAGAAGAAAGTGTACTCCTTTCTGTTTCCATTGAATTTTCTCCACAGGTCTATCACACCTAACTTTTTTTTTTTTTTTTTTTTTTTTTATATATATATATATATATATTTTATAATATTATCCCTTGTATTCATTTTTCCAATTTACCCCCCCTCCCTCTATTCCCTCCCCCCGACGACAGGCAATACCATACATTTTACATGTGTTACAATATAGTCTAGGTACAATACATGTGTGCGAATATCACTTTCTTGTTGCACAATAAACATTAGAATCCGAAGGTACATGCAACCTGGGCAGACAGATATTAGTGCTAACAATTTTCATTCCCCTCCCAGTGTTTCTTCTCTGGGTGCAGCTACCTCTGTCCATCATTGATCAACTGGAAGTGAGTTGGATCTTCCCTATGTTGAAGATTTCCACTTCCATCAGAATACATCCTCATACAGCATTGTTGTTGAAGTGTACAGTGATCTCCTGGTTCTGCTCATTTCACTCAGCATCAGTTGATTTAAGTCTCTCCAGGCCTCTCTATATTCCTCCTGCTGGTCATTTCTTACCGAGCAATAATATTCCATAACCTTCATATACCACAATTTACCCAACCATTCTCCAACTGATGGACATCCATTCATCCTCCAGTTTCTAGCTACAACAAAAAGAGCTGCCACAAACATTTTGGCACATATATGTCTCTTTCCGCTCTTTAGTATTTCTTTGGGATATAATCCCAGTAGTAGCGCTGCTGGGTCAAAGGGTATGCACATTTTGATAACTTTTTGGGCATAATTCCAGATTGCTCTCCAGAATGGCTGGATTCTTTCACAACTCCACCAGCAATGTATTAGTGTCCCAGTTTTCCCACATCCCCTCCAACATTTGTCATTATTTGTTCCTGTCATCTTAGCCAATCTGACAGGTGTGTAGTGGTATCTCAGAGTGGTCTTAATTTGCATTTCTCTGATCAGTAGTGATTTGGAACACTCTTTCATGTGAGTGGATATAGTTTCAATTTCTTCCTCTGAGAATTGTCTGTTCATATCCTTTGACCATTTATCAATTGGAGAATGGTTCGGTTTCTTATAAATTTGGGTCAGTTCTCTATATATTTTGGAAATGAGACCTTTGTCAGAACCTTTGTTTTTAAAAATATTTTCCCAATTTGTTACTTCCCTTCTAATCTTGTTTGCATTAGTATTATTTGTACAGAAACTTTTTAGTTTGATGTAATCAAAATCTTCTATTTTGTGATCAATAATGATCTCTAGTTCTCCTCTGGTCATAAATTCCTTCCTCCTCCACAAGTCTGAGAGGTAGATTATCCTCTGTTCCTCTAATCTATTTATTATCTCCCTCTTTATGCCTAAATCATGGACCCATTTTGATCTTATCTTGGTATATGGTGTTAAGTGTGGATCCATATCTAATTTCTGCCATACTAATTTCCAGTTTTCCCAACAGTTTTTTCCGAATAATGAATTTTTATCCCTAATGTTGGAATCTTTGGGTTTGTCAAAGATTAGATTGCTATAGATGTATCCTTTTTTGTCCTTTGTATCTAATCTGTTCCACTGATCTACCAGTCTATTTCGTAGCCAATACCAAATGGTTTTGGTGACTGCTGCTATATAATATAGCTTTAGATCAGGTACACTTAGACCACCTTCCTCTGAGTTTTTTTTCATTAGTTCCCTTGCAATTCTTGACCTTTTATTCTTCCATATGAATTTTGTTGTTATTTTTTCTAGGTCATTAAAATAGTTTCTTGGGAGTCTGATTGGTATAGCACTAAATAAATAGATTAGTTTGGGGAGTATTGTCATCTTTATTATATTCGCTCGGCCTATCCAAGAGCACTGAATGTCTTTCCAATTATTTAAATCTGACTTTATTTTTGTGGCAAGTGTTTTGTAATTTTTCTCATATAATTCCTGACTTTTCTTTGGTAGATGGATTCCCAAATATTTTATACTCTCAACATTTGTTTGGAATGGAATTTCTCTTTGTATCTCTTGCTGTTGCATTTTGTTAGTGATATATAAAAATGCCGAGGATTTATGTGGATTTATTTTGTATCCTGCCACTTTGCTGAAATTTTGAATTATTTCTAGTAGCTTTTTAGCAGAGTCTTTGGGGTTCTCTAAGTATACCATCATGTCATCTGCAAAAAGTGATAGTTTGATTTCCTCATTTCCTACTCTAATTCCTTGAATCTCTTTCTCGGCTCTTATTGCCGAGGCTAGCGTTTCTAGTACTATATTGAATAGTAATGGTGATAGTGGGCAACCTTGTTTCACTCCTGATCTTACTGGGAAAGGTTGCAGTTTATTTCTATTGCATATTATGCTTACTGACGGTCTTAAATATATACTCCTGATTATTCTAAGGAATAATCCATTTATTCCTATACTCTCAAGAGTTTTTAGTAGGAATGGATGTTGGATTTTGTCAAATGCTTTTTCTGCATCTATTGAGATGATCATATGGTTCTTATTAATTTGATTATTAATATGGTCAATTATATTAATAGTTTTCCTAATATTAAACCAGCCCTGCATTCCTGGAATAAATCCTACTTGATCATAGTGTATTATCTTGGAGATGATTTTCTGAAGTCTTTTTGCTAATATCTTATTTAAGATTTTAGCATCAATATTCATTAAGGAGATTGGTCTATAATTTTCTTTCTCAGTTTTCGATCTACCAGGTTTAGGTATCAGTACCATGTCTGTGTCATAAAAGGAGTTTGGTAGGACTCCTTCATCCCCTATTTTTTCAAATAATTTATATAACATTGGGGCTAATTGTTCTTTAAATGTTTGGTAGAATTCACATGTGAATCCATCTGGCCCTGGGGATTTTTTCCTGGGGAGTTGATTAATAGCTTGTTCTATTTCTTTTTCTGAAATGGGACTATTTAAGCAATTTATCTCCTCCTCTGTTAATCTAGGGAGCCTATATTTTTGGAGAAAGTCATCCATTTCACTTAAGTTATCAAATTTATTGGCATAAAGTTGGGCAAAGTAACTCCTTATTATTTCTCTAATTTCCTCTTCATTGGTGGAAAGATCCCCCTTTTCATTTGTAAGACTATCAATTTGATTTTCCTCTTTCTTTTTTTTGATCAAATTTACCAAAGGTTTATCTATTTTATTGGCTTTTTCATAAAACCAACTCTTGGTTTTATTTATTAATTCAATAGTTTTTTTACTTTCAATTTTATTGATTTCTCCTTTTAATTTTTGTATTTCGAGTTTAATTTTTGGTTGGGGGTTTATAATTTGGTCTTTTTCTAGCCTTTTAAGTTGTAAGCCCAATTCGTTAATCTTCTCTTTCTCAATTTTCTTCAAATAAGCCTCTAAAGATATAAAATTTCCCCTTATTACTGCTTTAGCTGCATCCCAAAGATTTTGATATGATGTCTCATCATTATCATTATCTTGGGTGAAATTGTTAATTGTTTCTATAATTTGCTCTTTCACCCAGTCATTCTTTAAGATGAGATTATTCAGTTTCCAATTACTTTTTGGTCTATTTACCCCTAACTTTTTACTGAATGTAGCTTTTATTGCATTGTGATCTGAGAAGAAGGCATTTATTATTTCTGCCTTCCTACATTTAATTTTGAGATCTTTATGTCCTAATATATGGTCAATTTTTGTATAGGATCCATGAACTGCTGAGAAGAAAGTATATTCCTTCCTATTGCCATTCAGTTTTCTCCAAAGGTCTATCATACCTAGTTTTTCTAATGTTCTATTTACTTTTTTAATTTCTTTCTTGTTTGTTTTGTGGTTTGATTTGTCTAAATCTGAGAGTGCAAGGTTGAGATCTCCCACTATTATAGTTTTACTGTCTATTTCTTCTTGCAGTTCTCTTAACTTTTCCTTTAGAAAGTTAGATGCTATACCACTTGGTGCATATATGTTTAGTATTGATATGGCTTCATTATTTATGCTACCTTTCAGCAGGATATAGTTTCCTTCCTTATCTTTTTTAACGAGATCTACTTCTGCTTTTGCTTGATCTGAGATAAGGATAGCTACCCCTGCTTTTTTGGCTTTACCTGAAGCATAATAAGCTCTGTTCCAACCTTTTACCTTTACTCTGTATGTATCTCCCTGCTTTAAGTGTGTTTCCTGTAGACAACATATTGTAGGGTTCTGCTTTTTGATCCAATCTGCTATCCGTCTCCATTTGATGGGATCGTTCATCCCATTTACATTTACAGTTAAAATTACTAATTCTGTATTTCCTGCCATCGTATTATCCCCAGATTATACTTTTTTCCCTTGACCCCCCTGATCCCCCTCCCCGATATTTAATTTACAGACCCCCCTTGTGACGCGCAACCCTCCCTCTTTTTTTTTTTTTTTTTAGGATCCCTCCCCCCTCCCTCCAAGTCCCTTCACTTATTCTCCTTTTCCTTTCCCCTTTTCCTCTCCCCCCTTTTAATGAGGTGAGAGAAAATTCTCTGAAAAACAAATATGTTAATTATTTACTCTTTGAGCCTCTTCTGATGAGAGTAAGATTCACACAATGATTCTCCCCCTCACTAAGTTCCCTCAGATATGGTGTATTTTCTATGTCTCTTCCTGGGATGTAGTTTCCCTCTTTTTATCACTCCTTCCCCTTTTTCTGAACCGACCTCCTTCCCTTTACCACACCCCCCTTTTTTTCTTTTATATCAGTAAAATCAAATTATCCTTGAGTATTTTTTATATACCCACAACAAAGTTACAGTTCTCAAGGGTTCTGTGTACCTTTTTCTGTTTCTCTTCAGTCTTGTGGATGTAGATCAAATTTTTTGTTTAAGTCTGGTTTTTTTCTTAGAAACATATAGAATTCCTCTGTTTCATTGAATGACCATCTTCTTCCATGGAAAAAGATGCTAAACTTAGCTGGGTAGTTCATTCTTGGTTGCAGTCCTTGATCTTTTGCCTTTCGGAATATCAGGTTCCAGGCCCTTCTATCTTTTAATGTGGAGGCAGCCAGATCTTGGGTGACCCTTATTGTGGCACCTTGGTATTTAAATTGTTTTTTTCTAGCTGCTTGCAGGATTTTCTCCTTTGTGTGGTAATTCTGCAGCTTAGCCACAATATTCCGTGGTGTTCTTTTTTTAGGGTCTATTTCAGAAGGAGTTCGATGAATTCTTTCCACATCTACTTTCCCTTCTGTTTCTATTATCTCTGGACAGTTCTCTTTGATAATTTCCTGTAAAATAGAATCTAGGCTCTTTTTTTGGTCATAGTTTTCTGGAAGTCCAATAATCCGCAGATTATCTCTCCTAGATCTATTTTCCAGGTCTATAGATTTTCCCAGTAAGTATTTGACGTTGTTCTCCAGCTTCTCATTTTTTTTGTTTTGTTTGACTGATTCTTGGGTTCTCTGTGAATCATTCATTTCTATTTGTTCCATCCTGACTTTTAAGGAGTTATTTTCTTCTTTCACAGTTTTTAGTTCTTTTTGTAAATGCCCAATTTCGTTTTTAAATGAATTATTTTGCTCTATTGAGTTTTTTTCCATTTCCCTAATTTTTTTTTTTTGAGAATTATTTTCTTTTTCCAATTCAGAAATTCTATTTTCTTGAGACTTTTTTATCTTTTCCAATTCAGATATCCTACTTTCCTGTGTTTTTTTAACCTTTTCTAATTCACTAATTTTGTTTCCCTGCATCTCCTGTGAATTCTTTATTTTTTCCAACTCCAATTTCAGGACATTGTTATTCTCTATCATAACTTCCCTTTCCTTGCCCCATTTTTCTTCGATCTCCCTCAATTTCTTAAGAGCTTCTTCTAGGAGAGAGTTATGTGATGGGGGGCAGGAATTGTTCCCCTTTAGGTTGTTATCTGATTCTCTGCTGTCAACTTCCTCGGGGTTGGACACCCGCTCTTTCTCTGTATAGAAGGAATCTATGGTTTTTCTAGCTTTTTTGCTCATACTTAAAAAAAATCTTTTGGGGTCTGTCTCTGGGGTAGGAAATTATTTACTTCTTTACCAGCTTCCTCCCAGACGGGATGGATGCAGCGGCTCCTGAGCCTGAGCTAAGAGAGAGTTCTGGGAGAGAGTTCCCCACCCTCTCCCTGGGAGTGCCTCAGAGGTGATTAGCACTGCTGTGCTTCAAGGGTGTAGAATAGTGAAGACTGCAGGAAGCCCAGGCTATGTGTCCGGGTGGGGAGTGGGTGTCTGCAGCAGGTGACGTAAGAAGCCCCTGCGCTCAAACTGGAAGTGTCTGCCAGAAACCGCGGTCCCTAGTTCAAAGGTTCCGCTTCTCTGGGACTTCCTGGAGCTGAGTTCCACTCCCTCCAGCTAAGTTAGGCAGTGTGTGTTGCCTTGGGCCGTATCCACCCACTTGTCAGTCTCTTAACTATTCTCAGGAGGTAGCTGAGGCCACACCCCCTGGTGCCTGAGTCACCCCCAGGGTCCGGGGAAAATCTAATCTGAGTTTTAAAATATTTTGGCTTTCTCTTCTGAACTGCTAAATAATTAGCAGAGAAGAGCTAACAGCCTGTGCCAGATTCCTTTACCTCAGTGGCTTCTCTGATCCCAGAGCCCCTCCCAGCGCAATGGGCGCAGTGTGCCCCTACCCCACCATCTGTGCTGGTCTTTCTTATTCCTCCCCTGAGAACTGACCTTTCCTGTTGAAACTCCAGATTCTCTTCAGCTGGTAAGTCGTGCTTCCAGTCCTTGTGGTATCTATCAATCCTGAGCTAATTTTGAGACTTAATTTATCTAATTGGTTGTGAGGGAGTGAGGACGTTCACTGAGTCGTGTGTTTCCTCTCCGCCATCTTGGCTCCGCCCCACACCTAACTTTTTTTAACATACTGTTTACTTCCTTAACTTCTTTTTTATTTATTTTGTGGTTCATTTTATCTAGTTCTGAGAGAGCAAGGTTGAGATCTCCCACTAGCATAATTTTGCTGTCTATTTCTTCTTACTGCACTCTTAACTTCTCCTCTAGGAATTTTGATGGTATATCACCTGGTGCATATATGTTTAGTATTGATATTGCTTCATTACCTATGGTACCCTTTAGCAAGATATAGTTTCCTTCCTTATCTCTTTTAATTAGATCTATCTTTCATTTAAATTGATCTGAGATCAGGATTGCTACCCCTGTGTTGTTTTTTTTTTTTTTTTTTAATTTCACCTGAAGCATAATAGATTTTGTCCAACCTTTACTTTCATTCTTTATGTCTCACTCCGCTTTAAATGTATTTCTTGTGGCTTTTAATCAAGTCTGCTATTTGCTTCCTTTTTATGGGAGAGTTATTCACAGTTAAAATAACTAATTCTGTATTTCCTGCCATCTTATTTATCCCAAATTATACTTTTTTTTCCTTTCTTCCTTCCCAACTCCACAGTATTTTGCTTCTGATAACTTCCTCTCTCAAACATTGCTCTCCCTCTAGAGCCCCTTGCCCTTTTTTATACCTTCCTCTACTACTTCTGTTTTCCTTTATATTAGCCTTCCCCTTTCTTTTTTCTCTTTATCCTCCCACTTTCCTTTAAGGAGAGACAAGTTTCTCTGTGAAATCAAATATATTTTCTCTTAACTCTGAGCAAAATCTGGTAAGAGTAAGATTCACACAATTCTCATACCCTTCCCTTCTTTCCCTCAATTATAATAAATCTTCTTTGTCTCTTTGTGAGATGTAATTTCCCTCATTTATCTCCTCTTTTCTATTTTTCCAGTATTGTCCCCTCTCCACCTCCAGTTTATTTTTCCTGTTATCATAATAAAATTAAATTATATCTGTTCTCTCTAAGTATACCCGTAACAGAATTAGAGTTCTCAAGAGTTCTTTCCTTTTTACCTTTTAGTGTTTCCCTTTTGTTCTGTGTTTGGAGATCAAATTTTTTGTTCAGCTCTGGTCTTTGCATCAGGAACAGGTGAAATTCACTTATATCACTGAATGTCCATCTTCTTCCTTTAAAGATTAAGCTCATTTTAGTTGGATAGCTCATTATTGATTGTAATTCAAGTTTATTTGGCTTTTGGAATGTCAGATTCCAGACCCTTTGACCTTTAAGTTGGAAGCTCCTAGATTCTGGGTACTACTGATGTGGCTCCTCTGTATTTAAATTGTTTCTTTCTGGCTGTTTGCAATAGTTTTTCCTTTGTCTGATAGTTCTGAAATTTAGCCAAAATATTCCTCTTAGAATGGTAATCAGTGAATTATTTTAATGGCTATTTTACCTTCTGATTCTAAGACATCAGGGAAGTTTTCCTTTATGATTTCCTGTAAAATAATGTTTAGGTTCTTCTATTCATCATTGCTTTCAAGAAGTTCAATAATACTTAGATTGTCTCTCCTCGATCTCTTTTCCTAAGGGGTATTTCATATTTTCTTCTATTTTTTTTCATTTTTCTGGTTTGGTTTGACTGATCTTGAAGTCTTATTAAGTTATTTGCTTCCATTTGGTCAATTATAAGTTTTAGTGTATTATTTTCTTTTTGTATTTGGCCAATTGAATTGTTTTGTTCATTGCATTTTTTTTTCCATTTTGCAAATTCTATTTTTCAGTATCTTTTTTGTATCTATTTTACAAGGAGTTATATGCTTTTCCCATTTCATCAAATCTATTTTAAAGGAGTTTTCTTCAGATAATATCTTCAAATAATTTTTTTCCTTTTCCATATCTTCTTGTAAAGATCTCATTTCCTTTCCCCATTTTTCTTCTAACTCTTTCTTAAGATCTTTTTTTGAAACCTCAAGAAAGTATTATGAAATGGAGTCTACCCTATATCTCCTTATGTGACTTCATCTGGAGTAGATAGGTTTTTAGAAACTTCAGGGTTTGAGGTATGTTCTCTCTGTCCATAAAATTGTCTATGTTAAGAATTATTTTTGCTTTTTTGTCCATTTTTTTTTTAGGGTTTGAGATCTACTCTTAAGGCAAAGAAGCAACAGCTGTTTTAGTTTTCCCTGAAGCCAGCATTTCTGACTGACTTCCAGTGTTGGGTGACCTGTCCAGGTGCCGAGTTCTTCTGGTCCCAGAAGCTTATAATTTGCCTTTTGTAATTGCTTTTAGGTGATTTTACATCAAATCTGCTAACCCTTACTTGCAACCAAGACAAAATAGCCTAAGAGCCTCACAGAAGATTGCCCAGTTCATGAAAGCTATAGAGCTCTTGCTCCTTCCCTCACTCCTAACCCCAGTCTTCCTATATTATGGTTTGGGCTCAGTAAACTGTCCCATTACCTGTTTGAAATAGACCTATTCTGAAGTTCTTCCAAGTTATCTTCTTCTGGAAAAGCATTGTACTCCAGATATTTTTGGGTTCTGTCACTCCAAAACCAGTTTAGAGGCATAATCTACTGTTAGTTTGAGAGAAGGTCAGAGGATTTCACAGAAAGTCATGTCTGCTCTCCACCATCTTGGTTCCATCCTTATTGAACACAATCTCAAACCTCTAGTATTCTTTAAAATTTAAGAAAGCAAAGGCATTCTGATCATTACAAAGATCATGGGCAAAGTAATGTAAAACAAAGAAACAAAAACAAAAACAAAGAAGAATCATCAAACCCTATATAAATGATCCTTTTTATAAGGGGAATTTATCTCAACATTTGGTTCTCAGTTCAGAAGAGGAGACTTGGATATAACTTATGATTTAGTTCCTCTCACAATCATCCAAGAGAAGTCAGTGGTAGAAAGTTAAAAATAGTCCCCCCCCAAAAAAAAATAGAATAAAATATCTCATACTAAAATTAAATTGATTACTAATTTGGTGAAGATCCAAATTGCCTCTGTTTTCCTTATAAAACTATTTCTAGTACCACAGCTGTGTCAGACTTATAATAATGTGGATAATTTTATTATTATTTTTATATTTGAATGGATACAATAAGGATTTTATAATGCAGCTTTTAACCTGATCTCTAGGACCAACTTCTAATAGTCATCTAGTTATTTGTTTTGCTACCATATTCATAACTGTTCTTTCTTTCCCTTTCTACTCATTGTTTAAGAAACCATAATAAAATAAATATTGATGAAATGATAATGAATATGTCTTACAATTTGGTTCCTTTTGTCATCCCTATGAATCCTTTCAGCAAAGCTCATGCATTTGACTATAATTATTAAATATGGGTGTTTTGCTCAGTATAATGTAAATAATAGCAGACTTGTATATTTGTCCATATTATCCACATTGAAAAACACATGCATACACACACACACACACACACACACACACACACACACAAGCCAAAAAAAATTAAAATTATGGTGAGAAAGAGCAAAAATGACAGAGTAAAGGCAAAGGTTCACTTGAACTCTCCTCCAAATACCTTCAAATAATGATTCTAAACAAATTCTGGATTGGTGAAAACAACAAAAAGACAGAGTGAAACAATTTTCCAGCCCAAGACTAATTCTAATTATAAGGTTGGTAGGAAAAATCTGTTGAAATAGGATGAAAGTGGAGTACTATTTAGTGCAATCCATGCCAATGCAGATCAGTACCCAGAAAACCATGAGTAAACCTTAGGGTGACTGAATCAGTGACAGCAATGGCAGTTTCCAGAGCTAATCTCAGCAGATATACAGAAAGGAACTTAAACAATGGTACAGAAGTAGATTTACAAAGGTGCCTTTGCTGGCACCTGTGGCAATAGCGCTAGCACTCTTGATATCTTAGAATCATGTGGAGTCAGGATAAGCAAGTCTTTATTCTAGGTCTTTATTGGTAGAAGTGAACAGAGTAGATGCCTAGGATCTCTGCAACCTCACTGCCTTGTCTCTCTTGCAGAAGTTACCCTGGCTAGTCTCCCTCCATCTCCTAGTCGCTCCACAATTCTCTGTATACACCAAACAATTGGGGCAGCACAGGATAGTGGGAAGGTCCATTTTCCAAGCATATTCTTATAGAGTATTGTCCAATTGGTAATTAGCCTCAAGTGCTAATTGTCCAGCCCCAATGCATTGGCTCAAGAGTTTAAGCCCTTCATATCTCCCACTTTCTTTTGTTTTAGAACACAGGTGGTCACGATATCCTTGACTTCTCAAGGAAGTGAAAACCCCCAAAATGAGGTGATCTCTCAGGTAAGGAGGTAAAGGCACTGAAAAGGAGATGATCATGCCTTCCCTGACATCTCAGGAAGGGAGATGAAAAGCACCAAAGGGAAGTGGGGATTTCTGGCAGGTTTCTAGGCTGAAGGATCTTATTAGAGACAGATATGCACAAAGCCATCAGCATGGGAGGTATTACACAAGCATATAGCAATAACACATAGGCTATTAGTGATGACTCAGACAGTGCAGGCTCAATGTGGTGTAACAAACATGAATTGTACATGCAAGTAGTGATATAATAAACAATATAAATCAACATGGTCTTGTAAAAGATTTCCAGAAGTCCTAGAAGGAAGGTATGTAAACAACAGTCACACATACACCTTCTTCAGCAGCCAAGAGATAGTCCAAAACAAGTCTATTGTCAATTGCTTCATGTGTCAAGGAATCCAATAATCCCCACAAGTTTTTGAAGTCCTGCCACAGTCTTTTTATATGTCAAAGAATCCAATGATTCCTGAAGAATTTGAAGTCCTACAACAGTTTTAGCATTTTTCAGAAAATCTAATGATTCCTGAGGGTTTTCAAGGCTTACAAAAGTCTTATCATGTCTCAGAGAAGCCAATGATTCCTGAGGGTTTAGAAGTCCTACAACAGTCTTATCATGTGTCAGAGAATCCAATGATTCCTGAGGGTTTAGAAATCCTACAACAGTCTTATCATGTGTCAGAGAATCCAATGATCTTTGAGGGTTGAGAAGTCCTACAACAGTATTATCGTGTCTCAGAGAATCCAATGATTTCTGAGGGTTTTAAAGTGCAACAATTTTTAATGTCCATGAGTCAAATGCCATAACTGCCATGCTTTTTGAGTGGTGGGCACAGTCAGCAGCAAAACCACCTGATATTTCTTGGATCTTCTCATTCTTTTCAAGGGTCTGCTCCATCACTCTCTGATGGACAAGGTGAATACAGATTGTTGTCACCCATCTGACTCCCTTTCCATCTGTAGAGACACAATCAAACCTCTCCCCCAAGCAGTTAAACTATCTGGTCCGTTCCATTCACCACTTGTTTGGGCTGTCTCTTTGGCTGCTGGTATTGCAAAAGTAAATCCTGAAAAGGTGTCTACTACAACATGGATAAAAGACAGATGGCCAAAAGATTTATAATGGGTCACATCCATTTTCCAAATTTCGTTACGTCTCAAACCACGAGGGTTCTTCCCTAGTATAGGAGCATGGAAAGGAAGATAAGCTGGACAGGCATTTACTGTGCTCCTAGCTTCCTCTCTTATTATTCCAAATTGTAAATGTAAAACTCAAGCAGCCTGATGATATTTAAAATGAGATTGGTGAGCTTTTTGAAACAAGGAAGTATTGGCCAACATGGTTAGAAGGCTATCTGCCTTTGAATTACCATCAAAAATAGGACCTGGAAGTCCACTATGAGAGTGGACATGCAAGATATAAATCTTACCTGAATGTGTTCTCACTTGCTCTTGAAATTCCTTAAAGAGCTGATATATATTAGAGGCTACAATTTTTATTTGGGCTGTGGCAATTCTTTGTATCACACCTACTGAACAGGCTGAATCAGATATTATATTTATATCTCCTGGATAATAAGTAAGAGCTAGAATGAATGCATACAATTCATTCTGCCGAGTGGAATGAAAAGGAGTTCTGACTACTCTCTTTATAATTAAGTCACAAGAGTATACAGCACAAATGTTATGTTTGGATGCATCTGTAAAGATAGTTGGTGCTTTAAGAGGAACTTTAGAAACCTTTTCTTCAAGAATCCATTACCAATTAGGCAATAGTCTGGTTATCCTTATTGGAGACCCGTGTGTAAAATTTGGAGCTATGGATAATAAAACTTGCCACTCTGGGATGGCTTCACAGCACTCATTACCTTGTGCATTAGTATAAAAGTATATATCTTGTCAGGTCTTATCCCAGATAATTGTACTGCTTCCTTAATGGCCTTTAATAAAATTCTTTCTTTTTATTTTTTCCCCCCTGAAGCTGGGGTTAAGTGACTTGCTCAGGGTCACAAAGCTAGGAAGTGTTAAGTGTCTGAGACCAGATTTGAACTCAGGTCCTCCTGAATTCAGGGCTGGTGCTCTATGCACTGAGCCACCTAGCTGCCCCCACCTTTAATAAAATTCAAGCTACAAGTACTGGGTAAGGAATAAGGGTTTGTTCTAGTTGTGCTGGGAGGTCCACCCACTCTATCACACTGTCTCCTTCATGAAAGACTGCTGTGGATGCCTCTTGTGTAACAAAAACTGATATTTCCAAGGGATTTTGAGTGACTCTTTCAACCACATTGGATAAAGCCAGTTCAACTTCTCTCAAAGCCTCTTGAGCTTCTTTTGTAAGCTGGCGTGGTAAGTTTAAAGCACTGTCTCTCCTTAAGATGTCATATAATGGTTGCAATCTATAGGTAGTCAAGCCTAACACTGGATGCATCCACTGGATATCTCCTATCAATTTCTGAAAGTCATTTAAGGTGTTTAGCTTCTCTGTTCTGAAGAAAATTTTTTGTACTGTAAGCACCTTAGAGTATACTTCATATCTTAAATATTGAAAAAAAAGCATGTTTTTGAATTTTTTCTGGTGCTATGGGCAATTTGTAGTTCCTTAATGTTTCCATGGTCTTTTATAGAAATGCTTCCAACATTTGCTCCGCAGGTGCACATCCCAATATATCATGCATGTAAAGTAATAACATTGCTTTTGGAAATGCTTTTCTTACTGGAGTAAGAGCAGCAGCAACATACATTTGGCACATAGTAGGGCTGTTTTTCATTCCCTGTGGCAAAACTGTCCATTCATATCTTTCATAAGGTTTAGCTAAGTTAACACTGGGCACTGAAAAGGCAAATCTTTTCATATCCTCATCTAGAGTGATAGAATAGAAACAATCCTTAATGTCTATAACCCAAAGAGGCCATTCTCTAGGCAATTGAGTAGGAGATGGAAGTCCAGGCTGAAGAGTTCCCATAGTTTCCATCTGTTCATTTACCTTGAAGCAGTCAACATCCTCCATTTTCCAAATTTCTTTCTTACAACAAATACTGGGGAATTCCAAAGACTTAGAGAAGGTTGTAAGTGTCCTTAGTCAAATTGTTCCTGTACTATATCTAATAAGGCCGGAATTTTATCACTACCTAAGGGCCACTGTTCTATCCACACTGATGTATTAGTTTTCCTTTGGATAGGAACAGGTGAAAATATTGGCAGGCCTTCAACAGCAGCCCTGCCTAAAAAAACCAAAGTACTCATTTTTAATCCTAATTGTTGTAAAATGTCTCTTCCCCACAGATTGATAGGGATTTTTTCAACTATAGAAGGAGTAAAAACTCAGTTTCACCTTCAAATATCCATCTCAAAGGGGTAGCACTAACTTCAGCTGCTATTGATACTACACCAGAAATGTTAGTGTCTGCCTTAACCTTTGGCCAGTGTTTTGGCCAGTTGGCACTTCTAATGACTGTATGATCTGCACCAGTGTCTACCAATCTTTCTAATGGTATGCAATTTATATAGATAGTGAATATAGGTCAATTAGCTGTCACAGATGCTATCTAGTATATTCCTGGATTTTGTTGCTTGGAATCAGAATCTGGGCGACTATCACCAGATTGCCCATTAGAATCTGTATCAGTAAATCTGATGCTACTACTTCTCCTGGTTGATAAGTCACACATTATCTACCTGTGTTAGTGACTGGGATATTATCTACACATTCCCCAGTTTCCCACATCAGTGTATGGATGGACACTGTTTTGTAGGCACACTTAGGAGGTGAAATGGTCAAGCCCACTGTGCCTGGAGGCAAGAGATCCAAAGCCTGGAGAGGAACAGATTTCACCTCTCTAGAGGGTATCTCATTAGTCCCAGCTACATATAACTCTATTCTCCCCAATTGTAATCCCTTTCTCCCATCAGGTTGGTTCCTGGCTGATTGGTCATGTCTGGGTACTGGACTTCTAGGCACTCTCTGAGTGTAGAATCAGCTGCCATCATGCCCCAAGGTTTTTTTTGTTTTTTGTTTTTTTTTGTTTGTTTGTTTATTTTGTTTTTGTCTGGGGCCCTGGAGCTGACCCCTACTTCCATTTCCCTGAATCAGTCTACATTCTGATGTCCAATGGAAGCCTCTCTTGCATTTTGGACATGGGGTATTGGGTTTTATTCTCCTACCCAGTTTTCTCACTCTGTCTCTGTGCCAACATTGAGATTTCAGATGCTCTACTTTACCACATTGAAAACATTGATGAGTCTCTCTAGAAGTCCCTTGCCAAAAGGGACCCTGTCTTCCCATGTTGGGATCTTGGGAAGTCTGCATCATAGCCTGGCTATAAAAGGTATTTGTGCCCACTGTGGCACAGCATCTTATGACCTCCTCTAAAGGAGCATCCTTGTGTAGTCCTAGTATAATCCTTCTACAAACCTCATTAGTATTTACTTTAGCAAGTTGCCTTATCATAATGTCTGTTACTGCATTTTCACCATTAGTTTGTATGACAGCTGTCTGCAAACATCCCACAAAATCCGCAAAGGGTTCATTTGGCCCTTGTGCAATTTTTGGGAAGGCTTTACCCTTGTTTTTTACCAGGTGAAAAGCTCATGCTTTGATAGCAGCAGAAGCAATTTGCTCATATGCTGCTAAGGAATAATTAATTTATACTGAAATGTCTGTATAAGAACCTATACCTGTTAGTTGGTCAAAGGTGATTGGAAGATTAACTCCACTATGACTATTTTGTTGGGCTTGTATGCTACAGAGCTCACTATATTCAGAAAGCCACAACAAGTTTTGTCCAAGTTCTAAGCATGTCCTTGCTATAGATTTCCAGTCCCTAGGGGTTAAGACTTCAGAAGCCAAATTCTGTAATAACATGTTAACATAAGCTGATGTAGCCCCATAAAGAGAGCAAACCTTTTTCAGATCTTTGAGGATTTCTATATCAAAAGGAGTGTATCTTCTACTTTCTTGACCTGTAGAGTTAAACTATTGAATCACAGAATACATACTGATTTTCAGATCAGCTAAATCCTGGTCTTCTTCTGTGGATTTAAGTACTGCTTTTTGCAATCTAGTCATAGGAGGGGGTGATTGCTGGGGGGGAGGTGCTGGTGATATCACCACCCCTCCCACTACTCCTCCCTCCATCCTGGAAGGTGAAGTTGATGGGGGCGTGTCAAGAACCAGTTCTAGTTTAGGTGGGGTTGAAGCTGCTGGTCAGAGGGAGAATCACCATGCCCTTCACCATACCCTTCACCATGCCCTTCATTGTCACTTAACTCCACATGCCCTCTAGTGATATTGCTATTAATCCATTCATTGTCTTCCTCTTTTTCCTCACACTTCCTCATCTGGATGCTCTGAAAATTGTTTTTTTTTTTTTTTTCTATAATGTGCAGGTTTCTTTAAGGCCCATTGGATTATGTTGTATATATAGAATGTTTCCTTGGAAATTTAATGAGGATCTTTATCATTTTAGCATTCACAAAGTTCTTGTCCTATCAGCTTCCAATTATGTAGCCCTATTTCTTCTTCCTTTAAGAACCAAGGGGATATGTGTTCTAATGTACCCAAGAGTCTAGCAATCTGAAGCCAAGCTATAATTAAGCCTTGTCCCTTTATCAATTTAAGCATACTTTCTATAGTTCCACCTTAGGGTGGGGGTGGGGCTGGAGCTGGAGGAGAATCGTTTCCTTATATCTGACCCATTTCAGCTAGAAAAAGTTACTAGTTTAGCCCTTAACAAAGTAAGTTCTATTAAAATACTCACCCTATTTCCTGGTCCTCGAGGGCTTCTTCAGTGAAATTAGGGTTCTTGTACTCACATTGGGCACCCTTGATATCTTAGAATCAGCAGGAGTCAGGATAAGCAAAAGTTTTTATTCTAATCTTTAGCAGTAGAAGTGAAGAGAGTTGACATGTAGAATCTCTAAGACCATCTTGTCTCTCTTGCAGAAGTGACCTTGGCTAGTCTCACTGAACCTCCTAGTCCCTCCCATAATTCTCTGTACACACCAAACTATTGGGCCAGCACAGGATAATGGGAAGGGCCATTTTCCAAGCATATTCTTATAGATATTGTCCACTTGGTAATTAGCCTCAAGTGCTTGATTGTCCAGTGCATTGATTCAAGAGTTTCAGCCCTTCACAGGCACCAGAGGCAGGACTCTGTTGCATATCCTATACTTGGTACTGGGTTCTTATCCTGGGTCTTCATCTCAGGAGGAATTAGTATTAACACAAGGGAATTTTCTATCACCATGGAGCAGAAACCCCGGTCACAGTTACAGAGATGAAAAGAGGACTTGTGATTGCTCACAAACCAGTGCACAGCACAGGAAAGTAGTAAACCTACTTCTCCCTACTTTATATCATTTTGGAAGAGCCAAAAGCTTACAACTCTCACAATTACCTCAGAAAACAGCTGCACAAAGACTTGAATAATGGGAAAGAGACCTCCTAACTTGGGAAGCAGGGTCTTAGTTTATTATGTAATTAAAAATCAAGAAATATACCTTAAAATAAAGAACAACAGAAAATAAGTTCAGATCATAGAAAATTACTAATATGACAAGGAAGAAAACATACTCTGCAAAGAAGACAACAAAATAAAATTCTCTCATTCCAAAGCCTGGAAGAAAAAAAAATGATTTGGTCTAAAGCCTTGGAAGAGTCAAAGAGGATATTTTAAAAAATCAATTAATAGAGTAGAACAAAAACTGGAAAGAGATATTATAATAATGCAAGAACATCTGGAAAACTTAGTCAATAGCTTTGTAAATAGTGGCTTAAAAACAGACTAGGTAAAATGGTAAATGAGTCACAATAATCCAATGAGGAGAAGAATGCTTTGAAAAGCAGAATTAGTCAAATGGAAAAATAAATTAAAAGGTCACTAAGAAATTCCTTAAAAGTTAGAATTGGACAAGTGGAAACTAATAACTTTTTGAAAAATCAAGAAACAATCAAATAGGTACACTATATTTCAAAAGAATTGCTTCTATTTATGTTGAGCCTCTCAAAGCCCTTAATAAATATTTTGCATATTTTCTAATGACAATGACAGACCTAATCACTCTATAGTTGTAATATTACAACTCTTGTTTAATTTTTAAAATGATTTAAACTTATAGTCATAATTTATTTCATTAAAATTAAAGATATTTTACACTTAGGAAAAAAGAGAAACAATCAAGCCAAAGCAAAAGAACGAAAAATAGAAAGCAATGAGAAATATCTCATTAGGGGAAAATTAAAAAAAAAACAAAAAAACCTGACCTGGAAAATAGATCCAGGAGAAATAACTTTAAAATTAAATTACCTAAAAGACATTATCAAAAAAAAAAAAAAAAAAAAACTGCCTAGACATTATCTTTCAAGAAATTATCACTGAAATTTGCTCTGATATTCTAGAAACAGAGGGAAACATAAATGCAAAGAATCCACCAAATATTTCTGAAAGAGATCTCAAAATGGAAACTCCCATGAATATTACAGCTAAATTCTACACTTCAAAGATGAAGGAAAAAATATTGCAAGCAGTCAAAAAGAAACAATTAAAATAAAACAGAACCATATTAGGATGGCTCAAGATTTAGCAGCTTTTACCTTAAAAGAATGAAGAGTTCAGAATTTGGTAATTCAGAGAACAAAAGAATTAGGGTTACAAACAAAAATGTGCTACCCAGCAAAACTGAATATAATCTTGAGGGGGAAATAGACATTTATAAAAGAGAGGGCTTTTAAGTAGTCCTGCTGAAAAGACTAGAGCTGAATAAAAAATTTTGACTTTCAACATTAAGATGCAAAAGAAGCATAAAAAGCTAAACAGGAAAAAAGAAATCATCAGAGACTTAAAGATTAAGTTGTTTATATTTCTAAGTGGGAAAATGATACTTACAGTTTATAAAACTCATTATAAGGGCAGTCAGAAATATATATAGACAGTACAGGTATGCACTGAACGTGGTAGCACAATTATCTTTTTAAAAAATGAGAAAGAAGAATGCACTGGGAAGACACTGGGAAAAGGAAAGATAGAATGGTATAAATTATCTGATATAAAAGAAGATTGAAAAAGATTTTCAGTTTAGGAGGAAATGGGGTAAGTAGAGGGAAGAGCACATGAACCTTAATCTCATTAGAATTGGCTCAAAAGGGAATAATGTGTACACTAATTTGGGTGATGACATATATCTTCCTCTACAAGAAAATAGAAAGGGAAGTACTATATTAAAGCACTATGCCAGAATAATCATAACAGAGACAGGGATCAGGGAATGACTGATGAAGGGAGGCCAGTTTGAAGGAGCTAAAATCAGAATCACTTATAGAATAGATAGGGTAAAAGGAGACAGAGAGAGGTCAGGATAAACGCGGAAAATTGAATAGGGGAAATACATGGTCAATAAGCATTACTGTGAAAAAAATTTGCAGTAAGTTTCTCTGATAAATATATCATTTCTCAAACATAAAGAAAACTGGGTCAAATTGATAGAAATTAGAACAATTTCTGAATTAGTTAATAGTTAAAAGATAAAAACAGGCAGTTTTTAGATTAAAAAAACAAAAACAAAAACAAAAAACAAAGTTATTTATAGTGGTAAGAGAAAGATGCTCTCAATCACTATTGATGAGAGAAATATAAAGTAAAGGTTCTTTGGGCTACTTCTTCACAACAGTCAGATTGGCTAATACGACACTAAAAGGGAAATAACAAATGTTGGAAGGAATGTGGGGAAATTAAAGCACTAATGTACTATTGATGAAGTTGTATATTGATTCAGACTTTTTAGAGAGAAATTTAGAATTGTCTCTAAATGCCTATAAAATCATGAATATCCTTTGACCAAGGAATATCACTACATCTTTATCCCAAAAAATGATTATAAAAAGGGGAAATAATCTACATGTATAAAAATATTGGTAGAAGCTCTTTGTGGTGAAAAAGAATGGAAAACTGAGGGACTGTACATAAATTGGAGAATGATTGAACAAATTTTTTTTTTTAATATAATTGTGATGAAATGCTATTTTTTTTGTTTTGTTTTGTTTTGTTTTTAATTATGAGCATGATGATTTAAAAAAAAAACATGGAAAGACTTACATGAATTGATATAAAATGAAGTGAGCTGAACACAGATGAAAATTATATATATAGTAATGGCAATGATGATATCCTAAGAATAATTTAACTATTCTCAGCATTGGATTAATCTCTTCCCACCACCTCCCTCAGAGAACTTATAAATGGATTATTCAAATATTCAAATGATTTCTGTTTTTTTATTAATATAGCCAGTTATACTGATAGTTTTCCTAATATTGAATCAATACTACTTTCTTAGTATAAACCCAACTCTTGTGAATATTGGTGTAATCTCTTTGCTAGTATTTGTTGTTGTTGTTGCTGTTTTGCATTAATATCTATTGGAGTAATTGGTCTATTGTTTTCTTTCCAGGACTCCTTCTGGTTTGTCTATCAGAACAAAATTTGTGAAATAAAAGTAATTTTATTGGACTCTATATTCACCTATTTTTCCCAAATATTTCATATAGTATTGTGATTAATCATTCCTGATATGTTTGGTAGAATTCACTTGTTAATCTATCTGTTTCTGGGTTTTTTCTTTGGAAGTTCATTGGTGTCTTCGTCAATTTCTTTTTCTAAGTTTCAGTTATTTAAGTATTTCATTTCTTTTTTCTCTAAATTGGATTTATTTATATTTTTGTAAATATTCATCCATTTCATTTTGATTGTCAAATTTGAAAGTAATTGGGCAAAGTAACTCCTAATGATTGTCCTAATTTCTTCTTCATTGGTGGTTAATTCACCCCCCTTTTATTTATTTATTTTTAATGGTAGTACATTGGTTTTCTTCTTACTTCTTTTCTTTTTTTAGTCAAATTAACCAATGCTTTATCTATTTTAATGTGTTATTTCCATAAAACTAGCTTCAATTGTTACTTATTAGTTCAATGACTTTCTTAAGCATGATTTTTTTTAATCTCTCCTTTGATTTTCAGGATTTCCTTTTAATTAAGGATTTTAAATTTGTTTTCCTCCTCATTCTCTAAGTTGCATGGCTATGTCTTTGGTTTACTTTTTCTCTTTTATATACAAAAGCAATTAAAGGTATAACTTTCCCCCTCAATACTCCTTTGTTTACATTCCATAAATTTTGATGTTGTCTCATTTTTTTTTCATGTTCTTTAATGAAATCATTGTTTCTATGGTTTGTTCTTTGAAACACTATTTTTTATGATTAGGTATTTAATTTCAAATCAGCTTTTAGTCATTCTTTTCATTGCCCATTATTGAATAGAATTAAATTTTCATTGTGATATGAAAATGGCACATTTAGTATTTCTCATTTTATGCATTTATTTGAGAGATTTTTATGTTCTAATACATGTTCAGTTTTTGTTTAAGTGTAATGTGCTATGAGAAAAAAGATACATTCCCTTCTCCAACTTATTTTTTTCCAGAGATTTACCATATCTTGATTTTTTTCAGAATTTTCTTTACATCTTTAACTTCTTTCTTGTTTATGTTTTGATTAGATTTATCTAGTTCTGATAGGAAGAATGTTGAGGTCTCCTACTAGTCAGCTTATTAAATGCTATATAAATCGGTGTGATATGTTTAGTATTTATATGACTTTATTGTCATTGATACCTTTCTACAAAATATAGTTCTCTTCATCTCTTTAATTAGTTCTATTTTTGTTTTGCTTTATCTGATATTATGATTGTTAACCTTTCTTTGTTTTAGCTGATGCATAAGAGAGTCTGCTCTGCTCCATTCTTGCACCTTTATTCTGGCTATATCTCTCTACAAATGTATTTCTTCTAAATGACATATTGTAGGATTCTAGTTTTTAATCAATTCTGCTGTCCACTTTCACTGAATGAGTGAGTTCCTCCCATTCACATTTATAGTTAACTATGTTTCTTCAATCATATTTTTGCTTGTTTATCCCTCTCTCTTTTTTACTCTCCCTATTCTCTCATCATATATGTTCTAGTATTTATCCACCTTCCCCAATTTACTGTTCCTTTTGTCAATCTTCTTTTCACCCAGTTATTACTCAGATCTCTTTTTACTTCTTTGTAGGATAATATGGATTTTCAGGTTCAACTGAGTGTGTATGTTATTTCCTCAGAGCCATTTTATATGAGAGCATGATTTAATCTACTTGTCCTGCTGATTTCCCTTTCCATTTTAATACTTTTTTCATGCCTCTTTTGCATCAGATAATTTTCCCTATTCAATCTCTTCCCGCCCCCCTTCCCTCAGTACAATTTTCTTTCTCATGCTTTTATTTTATTTTGGAGAGTATCTGCTCATAAAAGTCACCTTATATCCATATTATATCAGCAAAATCTTTCAAATTCCTCTTATAATAAGAAATTATTAAGTTATAGATATCATATATTTTTATTTTTCTCAATGATATTGTATTTTTCCATTTAAATGTAAAGATAGTTTTTAACATTCTTTTCTATAAGATTTTTTTGTTCCAAATTTTTTTCTCCCTCCCTGGCTTACCTCCCCCCTCCCTAATACAGCTAGCAAACCAATATAGATCACAAATGTGTAATCTTTTAAAATATATTTCCATAATTGTTAAATTGTGGAAAACAAATAGGAATAAGAGGGAAACAAAGAAACAAAAGCAAACAAAAAAAGGTGAAAGCATTATTTGTTTGATACATTCATTTTGGTAAGATTTTATGTTCCAATTCCCCCCCTCGCTTAGACAGCAAGCAATGTAATATAAGTTAAACATGTGCAATTCTTCTAAACATATTTCCATATTAATCATGCTGCACAAGAAAAATCAGATCAAAAAGGAAAAAAAATTACATGTATAATGTTATTATTATTATTATTATTATTATTATTATTTTATACATGTATAATGGTGAAAATATTGTCTTTTGATCCACAGTCAGTCTTTACAGTTGTCTCTTTGTATATAAATGACTCTTTTCATCTAAAGTCTATTGGAATTCTCTTGGATCACCTCATTGTCTAAAAGAGTTAAGTCCATCACAGTGGATTATCACATAATCTAATCCTATATTTCTTTCTGGATGCTTGCAGTATTTTCTTTTTGACCTGGAACTTTTTGAATTCTGATATAATATTCCTGAGAATTTTCATTTTGGGATTTCTTTCAGGAGGTGATCAATGAATTCTTTCCATTTCTATTTTAGCCTCTGGTTCTAGAATATCAGGACAAATTTCCATTTTAATTCCTTGAAAGATGATATGCAAACTTATTTATTTTTTTTGGATCACTACTTTTAGCTACACTAATAATTTTTAATTATGTCTCTTGGATCTATTTTCAAGGTCAGTTGTTTTTCCAGTGAAATATTTCCCTTCCTCTTCCCCCATTTTTTCATTTTTTTGGTTTTGCTTTATTGTATCTTGATTTCTCACAAAGTCATTAGTTTCCATTTTCTCAATTCTAATTTTTGCAGAATTATTTTCCTCAGTGACCTTTTGTACATTCTTTTTCCTTTGGCCAGTTTTCCTTTTTAAAACATTCCTATCCTCATGAAATTTTTATAATTCTTTTTGCACCACTATCAATTCTCTTCCCAATTTTTCCTCTATCAATCTTATTTGATTTTCAAAATCTCTTTAGAGCTCTTCCATGATCTAAGCCCATTTCTTATTTTTCTTAGAGACTTTGGATGTTGGAGCTTTGACTTTGTTGTCTTCTGAGTGTGTGTTTTCAGCTTCCTTATCACCATAGTAACTTTCTATGGTCAAAATCTTTTTTCTGCTATCTTTAAGGCTTTATTTCCAAGGAGGAGGATGCATTGTCCCAGGCTGTTTTTAGAGATCCTTCTAAGGACCTGCCTACAAGTATTCTTTCCTGCCCTAGAATTTTTAGGAGTGTGCCACTCTACCATGGTTATATGAGGTACAATAATTAAGGTCATTAAGGTATATAAGGTATTAAGGTATATATAAATAAACATATTAAGTAAATATATTTATACTGTGCTAAAGTAACAGAGTTCTTCCTCACTGGTAGTAAAGAGCTATCCTGTGAGTTGAGACCTCTAGAACTTGCCCCCACCACAGCACCCATGCCTACAACAAAAACCTCCACTTCTATTTACCTTTTAGATAAAATAGATTTGCAGATTTGTATAGCTAATTGAGCATGTGTGTGTGTGTGTGTGTGTGTGTGTGTGTGTGTGTGTGTGTGTGTGTGTATGGGTGCTCCTGGACATGAGTGTGTTGGTGTATTTCTCTCTGAATTAATTTATATGAGTTTCAGACATTCCTTGCTACACTTCAATCTTTTCTTCATCTCCTTGTGCACTTCTTTTATTTAAAATATTTTTTTTCTCTTTCTTCTCCTTGTATTGCCTATTTTTTGCCTATTTATTTTTTACATCCTTCTAACATAATTGATTATATGCTATATCCTCTTTCTATAGAGAATCCTTTTAATTATTAATAATGAATTTTAATTTCATTGAGTCCCTTATATTTCCTTTTTTATGCTTAATTTTTGATTTTTCTCCTAAATCTTGCATTAGAAAGTCCAATTTTCAATTCTGTTTTGGTGTTTTCATCAGGTATGCTTGAAAGTTAAGTCTAATTAAATATTAAATATGTTTGTTTGTTTATTTTTTTTGGGAAAGATTATTCTTAGCTTTGCTCTTTAGGATATTCTCGGTTGCAATCCTTTTGCCTTCCAGAATATCATTTTCCAAACTGTCCACTCTTTTAAAGTGATAGCAGTTAGATGTTGTTTGGTCCTGACTTTGATTTTTTGAAATTTGATTGGTGACTTTCTCACTGCTTCACATATTTTCTCATTGACCTTGAAATGCTGAAATCTGGCTATTATTTCTGGGACTTTTAATTTTGATATCTAATAACAGATTTTATAATCTAATTAATTTAATAATTTAAAAATAATTTAATAAGTTAATTTTTTTCAATTTCTATTTGTTTGTCCCTTTATTCTAGGATATTGGGGCAATTTGATGATTGTATATAATGTCTAGGCTCTATTAGCATCATGGCTTTGGGGTTGTCCAATGATTTTTTTTTTCTTTTCTTTTTCCTGAGGCACGTGGGGTTAAATGACTTGCCTAGGGTCACACAGCTAGGAAGTTTTAAGTGTCTGAGACCAGATTTGAACTTGGGTCTACTTAACTTCAGGGCTAGTACTCTATATACTGCACTAACTAGGTGCCCCAGTCAAATGATTCTTAAATTACCTATATATGTTTCTTAGATCAGTTGTTTTCTCTAATAAAACATTTCATATTTTCGTCTAACTCTTTTCATTATTTTGACTTTGTTTTATTATTTCTTGATGTTGCATGAAGTCATTGGCTTTCATTTGCTCAATTCTAATTTTTAAAGAATTGTTTTCTTAAGTGAGTTTTGTATCTCTTTTTCCATTTTTGCAAATGCTTATAAATGAGTTATTTTATTAAAATTTTGTGCCTCATTTTCCATTAGGCTAATTATAGTTTTAAAAATTTGCTTTGTTTTACAAATGTAATTTGTAAATGTTATTTTCTATAGACTTTTTTTGGCTCTTTTACAAATATGTTAATTGTCTCTTTGTAATTTGCTTACATTAACCTGATTTCTTTACCTAATTTACTATTCTTTAATTTTTAAAATCATATTCTAGCTCTTCTGGGAATTCTTATTGTACTTGTGTCAAACTCACATTTTTTTAGTTTCTTTGATTCTTTGCTTGTAGCAAATATTTCACTTAAACTAAACTACAGTCACTAATGTAATTTCTTCTACTTGAAATTCACACTCACTTTTTGCTGTAGGAAAATCGTAATGATACTCAAGACCCAATATCTTCTATATATCATTCTTTTTTACCCTAATAAGAAAATTTTCCCTCCTTGGAACTCTTATGGCATTAAATGCCATACTTAATGCATTTATGGAGTATATTGCTTTGAGCTTTTTCATGAATAAATGTTATTTCAGAAATCTTAAGATCAGCCACTATGTCTTATATGTCTCGCTATTTGCAAATGTTAATTGCTTTATAAAGAATTGAAAACATCAGCACAATAAAGTCAATACATTGAAACAATATTAAGCTATAAAAGATGGAATTCATTCTCTTGAATTCAACCTGTTTTGTATTTGGCAGCTTCCAAGTGCTAGATATTATACTAGGATTAATAGAGAGCACAGAAAAAAAAAATAACTAAAATGTTTGTAATGAAAAGAGTTCAACATCTTAATATAAGGCAAAAATCACAGGATCTCAGAATTGGATGGGAAAGTGAGTTATTAAAGAATTAACTCTACCACAAAGTTGACAGATTTGGATTTAGACTTCATCCCAAACCCCCAAATACCTACTAAGAAAGTCTATTCTATTACTATGGCCATAGCACTGTATTATGATTTTTAGTACTTCTAATAATAGCAGTTTCATATATGGGCTTATTTTTTCAAAGTACTTAACATACATTATCTCATTTGATATTCATAATTCAATTTTACAAATGAGAAAACTGGCTCAAAGAATTTAGATGATGCATTCATATTCACACAACTTGTTTCTAAGATGGAATTTGGGTTAACCTGATTTCAATATGAGCATAAAGGAAGTCTGATTTTACTTTATTGCAACACTTAGAAAATGTTTCTTGCTTTTCCTATGGGGGCCATAGGAAAAATATTTCTAATTCCCCTTCTAGGTGAGATACCTTAACATATTTGAATTCAGATATCATATCATCTTCAAGGGTTGTTTTGTTTTTATTTTGTTTTCAAGGCTGTTACATTCAAAACAATTTGAAAAAAAAAACTTTTAGTCTGTGATGTGTGATAGATAATATGTCACCAATTCCTTTTATCATTATCCTTGCTATTGTACTTTTAAAACAACAAAAAAAATTACAATGTATAGTTAATATGAGGTACTTGGTAATTATGTCACTAGGTCAATTTCTTTTTTTTTTTTTTTTATATTTCATTGAGGCAAAAATTCCTTTCATCAGCTCAGAGCTCAAGTGTATATAATTTATAGACAGAGAACTACAGTATATTTGTCAATGATTATTCAATTAAAAATGATAAAATTGGGATTTTGACCCAGGTATTCCTGACTCTAAGTCCAGTACTCTACTCACTACGCTCTCTATATGAAAATTAATTACAGAATATAAGCTCAAGAGCGTGTTCATCAAGCATAATAGATAGATTGAAATAGAAACTAAAGAAGATTGTCACAAGGACTCTGATTGGCTTTCTAATAGTAAAATTCACTTACTTTTTCAAACTAAGCATTTTTCCCTGAAGAATTTGACCCCATCATTCAACTGCTGCATGCAGTTAACAGCCATCTGCTTAGGCTGTGACCTATTTTTTTCTCAAGTTCTCAATTGAAATGAAAATCAACTTAAAATTTTATTTAAAGTGATGTGAAAAATCTAAATATGGGGTTGCAGCTGGTTTGGGCTTTCCAATGGAGTTTTGTGGCCTGGGATGATTTACTTTCTATTTGTGTAATATTTATAAAGTAGGAGAAACAATTAAGTCACATTCTTGGACCTACCAAAGAAAGCTGTGTAATTCAACTTTTTAATGAATCAAAACTTAGACTTGAAAAAGAACTTAAAAGTCATCTGTTTCAATCTATTCCTAAAACAAGATTCTCTTCAATAACTTCTCTTTCCATCATTTAACTTTCTTACAAAGCAATAGTTAAATAAACTTTGTGATTAAAACCATAAAGACATTCTTACTTATTAAAGAAAAGATGGATGAATGGATGGATGAATGGACAGATAAAAATAAACTAAGAAAGCAAATCTAGAAATAATTTCAAATAAAAAGTAATACATGATGAAAACCATAATTAGTCATATTATAATAAAGAAGATAGCCTAATAAACAGCTAAGGAAAAATGATTTATTAATTTACTCTTGGGGTCAGAGTGAAAGAGATGGGTATCTATTCCACTTCTGATGCTTACTTGCTGTATGACCCCTGACTAGTAAAACTGGTACTTTCTTTGTTTGAAAAGTGATACTTCCATTAAGAAGTATATAAAATTGATTTAGCTGTATCATAATATTCATTAAAAGTATTGCATTTATTTAAATTCGCACAAAATATTTTTGCTTGAGTCACTAATGCTGCCATGTTTAGCAATTCATGTTTCTGTTTATTTTAAATTTAAAATTTATCGCAATAAATATAGATATGTGTGTATGTATACATATATTTACAGTTTTATGTATATGCCCACATATTTCACTTCATTTTTTTTTTCTTTTTGCAACTTTTTCTCATATTATGTTAAATAGATGCTTAGAATTGAGAGATATAAAAAATGCTTCATTGGGAGAAACGAATAAGAATATCATTTCTATATTACACAAACAGAAAATTAAGAGAAATTATATTGGATGAATACTTCTTGAACTTGTGTAATCAAAAAAAAATCTGCATTTTAAAATCATTGCTGCTGTATGAGAATAAGATAAAGCAAATGATTTATCCAGAATAAGGATATAAGCAACACAAATTGTGTTAAATTAAACAAATGATTATTAAATGGGTACTCTGCACAATCTATTGTACTTGTCATTGAGGGAAATCTGAAAAGTTTACAATTCATAGACCCTTTTTAATGGAAATTTTAGCACAGTCAAAAGTACTATAACACTGATGAATACTTAAGACACAAACTATGACATGATAAATAACAGTGTAACAGAGTGGCAAAAAAATTGATTGAGCTTATACTTAGAAATTTTGGATTATCTTCCCATTTTTATCAATTAATGTGTGTCTCTCAATAACTCAACTCACTTTTTGTGTATCATTTTCTTGATCTATGAAAAGTGATGTTTGAACTAGTTAATTTGACTTTGTTATTTCACAAGATAAATGCATAAAAGGTACACATAAAAGCAAAAAAAATGCTCCCAAATAAGAAAATAAAGTGGAGTAAGAATATATGTAGGAGAATAATGATGATGCTCACTCATGTCCTAGGACAGCTTCATTGTATCTTGTTTAGGGAGCTTATTCACCCTAAGTTTGTGCTATCATTTTTATCAATAGGCAGTAGTTGAATAATGATCCTACAAAGGAAGACAAGCATAAAATACAAGATAACTCATCTAAGAATCAGGAGAACAAAATATGATAGGATCTAATGAAAGGAAGTATCTTAGAATTGATGTGATCGGTACTTTCAAAGTTTCAAACTTATGAAGTCCAATGAAGACCAAGAAAATGTTAGGAGTCTTACAAGGTGCTAAGTCACTGGCATGGATAACAGATAAATATTATCTAATTTAGCATGGTTGATCTGATCCTACAAGGTGATGATTTGGGCCAGAACTTGAGGCAAGGTAATGTACCTAGTTCACCCCTTTAAAGGAGTTCATAACTTTAAAGGAGTTTTCTCATTGGTTCACACATTAGACTTCACACCTTTAGAGAGCATATAAAAGGACAAGGCCACTGGGAGGAGATTCAGAGTCAGGATTCAGTCAAGGAGGGAACTTCAGGAGAGGACTTTGGGAGATTCACAACTAGGATTGACTTCCAGGAGATTCACAAGGCAGAAACCCACAATCCCACACTTAGAGATTCAGAGTGAAGATTCATTCCCACTTCTAATTTCGTGCTGGCTGGAAATATTCAGACAAGAGTTCTTGGGAAGCAAGGAGAGAGGAAAGCCTCCAGAAAACTAGCTGAGCCCCAAGTGAAGGAGATAAGATTTTTTAAATTAATTTTATAATTATAAATTTTTTTTGACAACACATATGCATGGGTAATATTTTTTTTAACAATATTATCCCTTGAATTCACTTTTCTAAATTTCCCCCTCCCTCCCTCTACTCCCTCACCTAATGACAGGCAATCCCACACATTTTACATGTGTTACAATATAACAATATATGTGTGTAAATCAAATTTTCTAGTTGCAAGTTAAGTATTACATTCTGAAGTATAAGTAACCTGGGTAGAAAGACAGTAGTGCTAAAAGTTTACATTCACTTCCCAGTGTTCCTTCTCTGCGTGTAGTTGTTTCTGTCCATCATTGATCAACTGGAAGTAAGCTGGATCTTCTCTATGTTGAAGATATCCACTTCCATCAGAATACATCTTCATATATCATTGTTATTGAAGTACACATCGATCTTCTGGTTCTGTTCATTTCACACAGCATCAGTTCATGTAAGTCTCTCCAAACCTCTCTGTATTCCTCCTGCTGGTCATTTTTTTTTAATTTAATTTTTATTTTATTTTATAGTTATAACTTTTTTTTTGGACAGTACATATGCACGGGTAATTTTTTACAACATTATCCCTTGCACTTACTTCTATTCAGATTTTTTTCTTTCCTCCCCTAGCCCCCACCCCGAGATAACAGGCAGTCTTATACATGTTAAATATATTACAGTATATTCTAGATACAATATATGTGTGTAGAACAGAATTTCTTGTTGCACAGGAAGAATTGGATTCAGAAGGTAAAAATAACAGTTTACACTCATTTCCCAGTGTTCCTTTTCTGGATGTAGCTGATTCTGTCCAGCACTAATCAATTGGAATTGGATTAGCTCTTCTCTATGTTGAAGATATCCACTTCCATCAGCATACATCCTCGTACAGTATCATTGTTGAAGTGTATAAAGATCTTCTGGTTCTGCTCGTTTCACTTAGCATCAGTTGATGTAAGTCTCTCCAAGCCTCTCTGTATTTCTCCTGTTGATCATTTCTTACAGAACAATAATATTCCATAACATTTATATACCATAATTTACCCAACCATTCTCCAATTGATGGACATCCATTCATCTTCCAGCTTCTAGCCACTATGAAAAGGGCTGCCACAAACATTTTGGCACATACAGGTCCCTTTCCCTTCTTTAGTATTTTCTTGGGATATAAGTATGGCTGGGTCAAAGGGTATGCACATTTTGATAACTTTTTGGGCATAATTCCAGATTGCTCTCCAGAATGGTTGGATTCTTTCACAACTCCACCAACAATGCATTATTGTCCCAGTTTTCCCACAGCCCCTCCAACATCCATCGTTATTTGTTCCTGTCATCTTAGCCAATCTGACAGGTGTGTAATGATATCTCAGAGTTGTCTTAATTTGCATTTCTCTGATCAATAGTGATTTGGAACACTCTTTCATATGAGTGGAAATAGTTTTAATTTCATCATCTGAAAATTGTCTGTTCATATCCTTTGACCATTTATCAATTGGAGAATGGCTTGATTTCTTATAAATTAAAGTCAATTCTCTGTATATATTGGAGATGAGGCCTTTATCAGAACCTTTAACTGTAAAAATGTTTTCCGAATTTGTTACTTCCCTTCTAATCTTGTATGCATTAGTTTTGTTTGTGCAGAAACTTTTTAATTTGGTGTAATCAAAATGTTCTATTTTGTGATCAATAATGGTCTCTAGTTCTCCCTTGGACACAAACTCCTTCCTCCTCCACAAATCTGAGAGGTAAACCATACCATGTTCCTCCAATTTATTTATGATTCCGTTCTTTATGCCTAAATCTTGGACCCATTTTGATCTAATCTTAGTATGTGGTGTTAAATGTGGGTCCATGCCTAGTTTCTGCCATACTAATTTCCAGTTTTCCCAGCAGTTTTTGTCAAATAATGAATTCTTATCCCAAAATTTGGGATCTTTGGGTTTGTCAAACACTAGATTGCTGTTTTTATTCACTATCTTGCCCTGTGAACCTAACCTATGCCACTGATCAACTAGTCTATTTCTTAGCCAATACCATATGGTTTTGGTGACAGTTACTTTATAATACAGTTCTAGATCAGGTACAGCTAGACCACCTTCACTTATTTTTTTTTTTTCATTACTTCCCTTGAAATTCTCGACCTTTTGTTTTTCCATATGAATTCTGTTGTTATTTTTTCTAGGTTATTTAAATAGTTTCTTGGAAGTCTGATTGGTATAGCACTAAATAAATAGATTAGTTTAGGGAGTATTGTCATCTTATTATATTTGCTCGGCCTATCCAAGAGCACTGAATGTCTTTCCAATTATTTAAATCTGACTTTATTTTTGTGGCAAGTATTTTGTAATTTTGCTCATATAATTCCTTACTCTCCTTTGGTAGATATATTCCCAAATATTTTATACAATCGACCGTTAATTTGAATGGAATTTCTCTTTGTATCTCTTGCTGTTGTTTTGTGTTGGTAATGTATAAAAATGCTGAGGATTTATGTGGATTTTTTTTTGTATCCTGTCACTTTGCTAAAATTCTGAATTATTTCTAATAGCTTTTAAACAGAGTCTTTGGGATTCTCTAAGTATACCATCATGTCATCTGCAAAAAGTGATAGTTTGATTTCCTCATTTCCTACTCTAATTCCTTGAATCTCTTTCTCGACTCTTATTGCCGAGGCTAGAGTTTCTAGTACTATATTGAAAAGTAATGGTGATAGTGGGCAACCTTGTTTCACTCCTGATCTTATAGGGAAAGGTTCTAGTTTATCGCCATTACATGTGATGTTTACTGCAGGTTTTAAATATATACTCCTTATTATTTTAAGGAATAGTCCATTTATTCCTATACCCTCAAGCATTTTTAGTAGGAATGGATGTTGGATTTTATCAAATGCTTTTTCTGCATCTATTGAGATGATCATATGGTTTTTATTAATTTGATTATTAATATGGTCAATTATACTAATAGTTTTCCTAATATTAAACCAGCCCTGCATTCCTGGTATAAATCCCACTTGGTCATATTGTATCCTGGGGATGATTTTCTGAAGTGTATTTGCTAATATCTTATTTAAGATTTTAGCATTAATATTCATTAAGGAAATTGGTCTATAGTTTTCTTTCTCAGTTTTCAATCTACCTGGTTTAGGTATCAGTACCATGTCTGTGTCATAGAAGGAATTTGGTAGGACTCCTTCAATACCTATTTTTTCAAATAGTTTACATAGCATTGGAGTTAGTTCTTTAAATGTTTGGTAGAATTCACATGTAAATCCACCTGGTCCTGGGGACTTTTTCTTAGGAAGTTGGTTAATAGCTTGTTCTATTTCTTTTTCTGAGATGGGACTATTTAGACTACTTACTTCTTCCTCTGTTAATCTGGGCAAGCTATATTTTTGAAGGTATTCTTCCATTTCATTTAAGTTATCGAATTTATCGGCATAAAGTTGAGCAAAGTAGCTCCTAACTATTGTTCTAATTTCCTCTCCATTAGTGGTGAGTTCACCCTTTTCATTTTCAAGACTAACAATTTGCTTTTTCTCTTTCCTTTTTTAAATCAGGTTTACTAAGGGTTTGTCTATTTTGTTGGTTTTTTCATAGAACCAACTCTTAGTTTTATTAATTAATTCAATAGTTTTTTTTTTACTTTCAATTTTATTAATCTCCCCTTTTATTTTTTGAATTTCAAGTTTTGTGTTTGTCTGGGGGTTTTTAATTTGTTCCTTTTCTAGCAATTTTAGTTGTAAGCCCAATTCGTTGGCCCTCTCTTTCTCTATTTTATGCAAGTAGGCTTGTAGAGATATAAAATTTCCCCTTATTACTGCTTTGGCTGTATCCCACACATTTTGGTATGATGTCTCATTATTGTCATTTTCTTGGGTGAAGTTATTAATTATGTCTATGATTTGCTGTTTTACCCAATCATTCTTTAGTATAAGATTATTTAGTTTCCAATTATTTTTTGGTCTATTTTCCCCTGGCTTTTTATTAAATGTAATTTTGATTACATTATGGTCTGAAAAGGATGCATTTACTATTTCTGCCTTGCTGCATTTGATTTTGAGGTTTTTATGCCCTAGTATATGATCAATTTTTGTATAGGTTCCATGAACTGCTGAGAAGAAAGTATATTCCTTTCTGTCTCCATTTAGCTTTTGCCAAAGATCTATCATATCAAACTTTTCTAGTATTCTGTTTATCTCTTTGACTTCTTTCTTATTTATTTTGTGGTTTGATTTATCTAATTCTGAGAGTGCAAGGTTGAGATCTCCCACTATTATAGTTTTGCTATCTATTTCCTCTTGCAGCTCTCTTAATCTCTGTTTTAAGAATTTAGATGCTGCACCACTTGGTGCATATATGTTTAATATTGATACTGCTTCATTATTGATGCTGCCCTTTAGCAGGATATAATGCCCTTCCTTATCTCTTTTAATTAGATCAATTTTTGTTTTTGCTTGATCTTAAATGAGGATGGCTAGTCCTGCTTTTTTGGTTTTACCTGAAGCACAATAGATTCTGCTCCACCCTTTTACTTTTAGTTTGAATGTCTCACCCTGTTTCAGGTGTGTTTCCTGTAAACAACATATAGTAGGATTCTGACTTTTAATCCAGTCTGCTAACTGCTTCTTCCTCTTTATGAGGCAGTTTGCCCCATTCACATTTATGGTTAGAAGGACTAATTCTATATTGCTTGCCATCCTATTAATCCCTTCTTATGCTTTTCCCCTTTCCTTCCCTCTTAACCCCCTACCCAGTATTAAACTGATGAACATCACTTGCTTTTCACAGCCCTCCCTTTTTAGGATCCCTCCCCCACCTTAAAGATCCTCCCCTTATTTTACCCCTTTTCCTCAAAATTTCTGTATCCCTCTCCCCTTAGCTTACTCCTTCCCTTTCACTTTTCAATGAAGCAGAAGAAGTTTCACTATAAATGCAATATGTCTATTGATACACACTATGTTCATCTCCCTCCTTTCTTTCTCTCAGATATAATAGGTTACCTTTGACTCTTCATGAGATGTAGTACCACCACTTTACACTTTTTTATGATATAATTTCCTTTCCACCTGTAGTTTCTAAGACAAATTGTCCGTGTGTTCTTTACATATTTTTTTGGCAGAAGTATAGTTCTCAAGATTTCTTTTTACCTTTTTAGAAATCTCTTGAGTTCTGTATTTGAAGATCAAACCTTTTATGTAGGTCTGGTTTTTTCATCAAAAATAGATGGAATTCATTTATTTCGTTAAATGTCCATCTTCTTCCCTGGAAAACAATGCTCATTCTTGCTGGGTAAGTTATTCTTGGCTGCATACCAAGTTCCTTAGCCTTTCGGAATATCATGTTCCAGGCCCTTCGTTCTTTTAATGTGACTGCTGCTAGATCCTGCATTATCCTTATTGTGGATCCTCCATATCTGAATTGCTTTTTTCTAGCAGCTTCCAATATCTTTTTCTTTGTCTGATGGTTCTTGAACTTGGCCACTATATTTCTCGGCGTTTTGATTTTAGGGTCCCTTTCAGTAGATGATCGATGAATTTTTTCAATGTCTATTGTACCCTCTGTTTCCAGAACGTCTGGGCAGTTCTCTTTGATAATTTCCTCGAAAATACTGTCCAAGCTCTTTTTTTCCTCACATTTTTCAGGGAGTCCGATTATTCTCAAATTGTCTCTCCTGGATCTGTGTTTCCAGGTCTGTTGTCTTTCTAGTAAGGTACTTGACATTCTTTTCAATTGTTTCATTTTTCTGGTTTTGCTTGACTACCTCTTGGTTTCTCCTTGAGTCATTCATTTCTACTTGTTCCAGTCTAATTTTCAATGATGTATTTTCTTCACTCACTTTTTTTATATCTCTTTGTAATTGTCCATTTGAGTTTTTATCTTCTATGGAATTTTTTTTCCATTTTATCCATTTTACTTTTTAGAGAGCTGTTTTCTTTTTCCAGCTCACTAATCCTGTTTTTCTTGGAGTTGTTTACCTTTTCCAGCTCACTAATCTTGTTTCTCAATGATTTGATTTCTTTATCTACTCTGTCTTTGAATGCATGGGATGACTTCTCCAGGCTCTTTTGCCAAGCTTCCCTTTCCTTTTCCCATTTCTCTTCCAGCTCTCTTGTGAGAGCCTTTTTGATGCCCTCTAGGAGATTCTTTTGTATTGAGGAGCAGCTCATATCCGTCTTAGGGGATTCATCTGGGGACAGTCTGTTTTTAGTCTCCTCATTGTTTGAAGTCTGCTCTCTCTCCATGCAAAAACTATCAATGGTTATAGCCCTTTTGAATTTTTTGTTCATTTTGTCAGAGTAGGAATCAAAGAAAACAAACTGACAAGAGAAAAAAATGGTCTGTTTTGCGGGGGATGGGGCTGGATGGTATTAATGGGCTTCCTCTACAGACTGGGGGTAGGGCAGCAGAGAGTCACTAACAGAACAGCAATGACTGTACTCAGTCTGCACTCTGAGGCTCTGAGAACGGGCTGAGTCAGTCCAGGTGGGGGTTGAGGGTGGCCGGGTTCTGAGAGATGCTGGCTTTCCGGGGTTTTAATCTTCACCTCCAGTGTTTACACCCGCTCTGCTGATCCTACCTTGCTGCCAAGATGGAGTATCCACACTGGGGAAAAAGTCTTTTAGCAGAAACGGCAGAGATCATACCCCTCCCCCTCAGGTCTGAGCTGTGTGAGCTGCCTGTCTCCCTCTGGCTTGCCTGCCCTCAGTCTGTGCCCAGTATGATTGACCCTCCCCTGAGCAAACACAGACCTTTTCTGGCGAATTTCAAGGATGTCTTCTCTTGGTGATTATTTGTAGATTTCTTTCTGGGTCAAGCATTAAGTCTGAGGCTTGTCATGAAGTAAGTTCTGAGAGAAAACGAGGAGCTCAAGCAGCTGTCTGCCTCCACGCCGCCATCTTAGCCGGAAGTCCTCCTGCTGGTCATTTCTTACAGAGAAATAATATTCCATAACCTTCATATACCATAATTTACCCAACCATTCTCCAACTGATGGACATCCATTCATCTTCCAGTTCCTAGACACTATGAAAAGAGCTGCCACAAACATTTTGGCACATACAAGTCCCTTTCCCCTCTTTAGTATTTCTTTGGGACATAAGCCCAATAACAGCAATGTTGGGTCAAAGGTATGCACAGTTTGATAAATTTTGGGGCATAGTGCCAAATTGCTCTCTAGAATTGCTGGATTCTTTCACAACTCCACTAACAATGTATTAGTGTCCCAGTTTTCCCACATCCCCTCAAACATTCATCATTATTTGTTCCTGCCATCTTAGCCAATCTGACAGATGTGTAGTGCTATCTCAGAGTTGTCTTAATTTGCATTTCTCTGATCAGTAGTGATTTGGAACACTTTCATATAAGTGGATATAATTTCAATTTCATCATCTGAGAATTGTCTGTTCATATCTTTTGACCATTTATCAATTGGAGAATGGTTTGATTTCTTATAAATTAAGGTCAGTTCTCTATATATTTTGGAAATGAGACCTTTATCAGAACCTTTAACTGTAAAAAGTATTTTCCCAATTTGTTACTTCCCTTATAATCTTGTTTGCATTAATATTGTTTGTACAGAAATTTTTTAGTTTGATGTAATCAAAATCTTCTATTTTGTGATCAATAATGATCTCTAGTTCTCCTCTGGTCATAAATTCCTTCCTCCTCTACAGGTCTGAGAGGTAGACTATTCTGTGTTCCTCTAATCTATTTATTATCTCATTCTTTATGCCTAAATCATGGACCCAGTTTGATTTTATCTTGGTATATGGTGGTAAGTGTGGATCCATATCTAATTTCTGCCATACTAATTTCCAGTTTTCCCAACAGTTTTTGTCAAATAATGAATTCTTATCCCAAATGTTGGCATCTTTGGGTTTGTCAAACACTAGATTGCTATAAATGTACCTTTTTTGTCCTTTGTACCTAATCTGTTTCACTGATCGACTGGTCTATTTCTTAGCCAATACCAAATGGTTTTGTTGACTGCTGCTATATAATATAGCTTTAGATCAGGTACACTTATACCACCTTTATCTGAATTTTTTTTTTCATTAGTTCCCTTGCAATTTTCAACTTTTTATTCTTCCATATGAATTTTGTTGTTATTTTTTATAGGTCATTAAAATAGGTTCTTGGGAGTCTTATGAGTATAGCACTAAATAAATAGATTAGTTTGGGGAGTGTTGTCATCTTTATTATATTCGCTCGGCCTATCCAAGAGCACTGAATGTCTTTCCAATTATTTAAATCTGACTTTATTTTTGTGGCAAGTGTTTTGTAAATTTGCTCATATAATTGCTGACTTTTCTTTGGTAGATGGATTCCCAAATATTGTATACTCTCGACATTTATTTGGAATGGAATTTCTCTTTGTATCTCTTGCTGTTGCACTTTGTTGGTGATGTATAAAAATGCTGAGGATTTCTGCGGATTTATTTTGTATCCAGCAACTTTGCTAAAGTTATGAATTATTTCTAATAACTTTTTATTAGAATCTCTGGGGTTTTCTAAGTATATCATCATATCATCTGCAAAGAGTGACAGTTTGATTTCCTCATTACCTACCCTTATTTCTTTAATCTCTTTCTCTACTCTTATTGCCGAGGCTATCATTTCTAATACGATATTGAATAGTAATTGTGATAGTGGGCAACCTTGTTTCACTCCTGATCTTACTGGGAAAGATTCCAGTTTATTTCTATTGCATATTATGCTTAGTTACTGTCTTAAATATATGCTCCTGATTATTCTAAGGAATTATTTATTCCTATACTCTCAAGAGTTTTAAGTAGAAATGGATGTTGGATTTTATCAAATGCTTTTTCTGCATCTATTGAGATGATCATATGTTTTTTTATTAATTTGATTATTAATATGGTCAATTATACTAATAGTTTTCCTAATATTAAACCAGCCCTGCATTCCTGGTATAAATCCTACTTGATCATAGTGTATTATCCTGGGGATGATTTTCTGAAGTCTTTTTGCTAATATCTTATTTAAGATGTTAGCATCAATATTCATGAAGAAAATTGTTCTATAGTTTTCTTTCTCAGTTTTTGATCTACCTGGTTTAGGTATCAGTACCATGTCTGCATCATAAAATGAGTTTCACAGGATTCCTTCATCCCCTATTTTTTCAAATAGTTTATATAACATTGGGGCTAATTGTTCTTTAAATGCTTGGTAGAATTCCCATGTAAATCCATCTGGTCCTGGGGATTTTTTCATGAGGAGTTGATTAATAGCTTGTTCTATTTCATTTTCTGAAATGGGACTATTTAAGCAATTTATCTCCTTCTCTGTTAATCTAGGAAGCCTATATTTTTGGAGGAAGTCAACCATTTCACTTAAGTTATCAAATTTATTGGCATAAAGTTGGGCAAAGTAACTCCTTATTATTTCCCTAATTTCTTCTTCATTGGTGGAAAGATTCCCCCTTTGCATTTGTAAAACTAACACTTTGATTTTCCTCTTTCCTTTTTCTGATCCGATTTATCACATGTTTATCTATTTTATTGGCTTTTTAATAAAACCAAATCTTGGTTTTATTTATTAATTCAATAGTTTTTTTTTTTTTTTTACTTTCAATAGTATTGATTTTTCTTTTTAATGTTAATATTTCAAGTTTGATTTTTGGTTGGGGGTTTTTAATTTAGTCTTTTTCTAGCTTTTTAAGTTGCAGTCCCAATTCATTAATCTTCTATTTCTCTATTTTGTTCAAATAATCCTCTAAATATATAAAATTCCCCCCTTATTACCACTTTTGCTGCACCCCACAGATTTTGGTATGATGTCTCATCATTGTCATTATCTTGGGTGAAATTATTAATTGTTTCTATAATTTGCTGTTTCACCTAGTCATTCTTTAAGATCAGATTATTCAATTTCCAATTACTTTTGGGTCTATTTATCCCTAACTTCTTATTGAATCTAGTTTTTATTGCATTGTTATCTGAGAAGAAAGCATTTATTATTTCTGCTTTTCTGCATTTAATTTTGAGATCTTTATGTCCTAATATGTTGTGAATTTTTGTATAGGTTCTATGAACTGCTGAGAAGAAAGTATATTCTTTTCCATCACCATTCAGTTTTCTCCAAAGGTCTATCATACCTAGTTTTTCTAATATTCTATTTACTTTTTAAAATTTCTTTCTTATTTGTTTGTGATTAGATTTCTCTAAATCTGAGAGTGCAAGGTTGAGATCTCCCACTAGTATAGTTTTACTGTCTATTTCTTCTTGCAATTCTCTTAACTTTTCCTCTAGAAAGTTAAATGCTATACCACTTGGTGCATATATGTTTAGTATTGATATGGCTTCATTGTTTATGCTACCTTTTAGCAGGATATAGTTTCCTTTCTTATCTCTTTTAATTAGATCAATTTCTGCTTTTGCTTGATCTGAGATCCTCAGATTATCTCTCCTATATCTATTTTCCAGGTCTATAGATTTTCCCAGTAAGTATTTGACGTTATTCTCCAGATTTTCATTTTTTTTTGTTTTGTTTGACTGATTCTTGGGTTCTCAATGAATCATTTATTTCTATTTCTTCTGTCCTGATTTTTAGTGAGTTATTTTCTTCATTCACATTTTTTAGTTCTTTTTCTATATGCCCAATTTAGTTTTTAAATTAATTATTTTGCTCTATTGAATTTTTTTTCCATTTCCCTATTTTTTTAGAGAGTTATTTTCTTTTTGCAATTCAGAAATCCTACTTTCTTGAGACTTTTTTATCTTTTCCAATTCAGAAATCCTACTTTCGTGAGAATTTTTTTATCTTTTCCAATTCAGAAATGCTACTTTTCTTTGATTTTTTAACCTTTTCTAATTTACAACTTTTGTTTCCCTGCATCTCCTGTGAATTCTTTATTTTTTCCAACTCAAATTTTAGAACATTGTTATTCTCTATTATAGCCTCTCTTTCCTTTCACAATTTTTCTTCAAACTCTCTTAAATTTTTAATAGTCTCTTCCAGGAGAGATTTATGTGATGCGAGGCAGGGATCATTCCCCTTTAGGCTGTTATCTGCTGACCCTCTGCTGTTAACTTCCTCGGGGTTGGATACCCGCTATTTCTCTGTGTAGAAGGAATAAATCATTCTCTTCAGCTTTTTACTCATTGTTAAAAATCTGTTGGTGTCTGCCCTTGGGGTAAGAAGTTTATTTATTTATTAATTAGTTTATTTATTTATTAGTTTATTAATTAGTTAATTAGTTTATGTATTAATTAGTTAATTAATTAATAATTAATAATTATTTACTAATTTATTAGTTTATTTATTTATTAATTTACCAGCTTCCTCCCAGATGGGATGATTGAAGAGGCTTCTGTGCCTGAGCTAAGAGAGAGCTCTGAGAGAGTGTTTCCCTCCCTTACAAATTCCCGTGCATCTTGGCTCCACCCCCCCAGATAAGATTTTATTAGAGACAATAAAGGAGTTGGACTTCTGGCTGCATTTCGAGATTATTGAACTGAAGTGAAACTAAGGTTTCTTCTAGATGCTCTCCAAGAAAGTTGCTCATAGAGAATGATTACAATTTAAAGAAGAAGAACATTATATTTTGGCACCTGAATGTGGGACAGACAGGATCCCTATTTTAGTGGAAAAGCCTCTGATCCTGATCCAGTGGAAAAGTCTCTCCAACCCAGAAACTAGAGCTAGTACAACAAAGAAACTTTGTTAAAGAGCTAAAGTAAAATTTCAATGAAATGTGGCAAATTTTTAGAAAAAAAATTCCTTCTGTTCAAGAAAAATGTTTAGAGAGTATGTCAAGGTTATGAAAAGCCAATGATTGATTATAATTTTGGAGCAGATCACTGAACTTTTAAAAACTGTAGAGTGCATATCTCCTTGGTTCTCTATGGAAAAAGAATTGGATCTAGAGGAGTGGAAATTAGTAGAAGAGCAACTTTGTCAATACTACAACAAAAATGGACCTGACTCAATTTCCAAAGATACACTTAATGCATATAATTTAATACACTTGGCTTTAGGAAATTATATAAGTTATCGAATAAGGAAAAAGAAAAAAAGAACAGGAGTGGGAGATGTCAACTAAATTAGGTAAAAAGGACAAAGAATCAGATAATAATGGAGTTATGTATAATTCTGAGACTGGCACTGAGAGTGCCCACAGAAGCATTTCCCATCTCCTCCTCCCTCAATTAACCCTTCATAGGTGGAGGAAGAAGGAGGAGGGGAAGAGGCAGTGACACAAACAGAATTGCCTGTTAAGCAAGTCTATGACAAGATTAGAAAAAAAGCATTGGTTAAGACAAAAAATGAAGGATAGGAGGTAAGTGATTTCATAGATGCATACCCTGTGATTGAAGAGCTAAATTCTTCAGGTCAAAAAAGGAGAAGATACACTCCTTTTGATTTGGGTAAAATTAAGGATTTGAAAAAAGGGTGCACTCTTTATGGGGCTATATCCTCCTATGTTAAGATGTTACTAGATAATTTGGTTTATGAAATCCTAATCCTGAGTGACTGGAAATCCATAGCAAGGACATGTTTAGAACCTGGACAAAACTTGTTGTGGCTTTTGAATCATGAATTATATAGGATTCAAATCAGACATAAAAGGCAAACAAGTAACTTTTGACCAACTAGCAGATAAAGGTCAGTATGGAGAGAATTCAGAACAGAAGAATTATATGGGGACGACACAAAGATGCTCCTTTAGAGGAGATCATAAGATACTGTGCTACAGTGGGCACAAATGCTTATTACACCCAGGCTATGATGACCATGGAAAGACAGGGTCACTGTTGGCAAGGGACTTCCTGAGAAAATCATTGATATTTTCAATGTGGAAAAGTTGGCTATCTAAGAGCTCAGTGAGAAGACAGGCTGAGAGAGGACCTAAAACTCTGTGTCCAAAATGCCACAATGGTTTCCACTGGGCTTCAGAATGTAGATTGACCCAGAGAAATGAGAGGTGGGGCCCAGCTCCAAGACCTCAATCAAAAGAAAGGTAGGGCATGATAGCAGCTGAGGTTAGCCCAAAGAGCCTTTAAAAGGTCAGGACTCTAATGTAATCAACCAGCAGAAAAGCAATCACATGGCAGAAAGGGGTTATCTGATCATTCAGCCAAAAAGCAATCAGAGAGCAGAAATGGAGCACAATTGGGGAGAATACAGGTTTTTTAAACCAACAGGGCAGTGTCCAGTGCAAACAGCTCCAATATAATTGCCAGATGATGAGAAGAGATTTAGAAAGTGGTAAATAGAAGGAAATTAAATAGGTTAACTGCCTGGGAGAGAGGGTTTGCTTGTAATTCTTCAGATGGAGAAGGAATTAGATGGGTGCTGAGTCGTGTTTGCCTTGTCCATCAGAGAGAGACAGAAAAAGAGAAAAACCTGGAAACAAAAGAGAACAAAATCTGCAGGAATCATTGATTTCCCTAACACAAGATAAGACAGGGATCATTGGATCCCTTGAGATGAAAAATTGTTGATGAGACTATTATAGGACTTCAAAAATTGCAGGAATTATTGGATTCCTGGCATATGAACTAATGGACAATTAATTCTTTTTGGACTATTTCTAGGACTTATAGATATGAATAATTCCTCATGTGTTATATTATTATGTGCTTATGTAATTTATGTAATTATGTGTAATACCTCCCATATTGATGGATTTATGTATTCTTGTTTCAAGTGAGCCCCTTCAGAAACCTACTAATCTGATTTGATTTTTCCATTTCCTTTGATGTTTTCATCTCCCTGAGAAGTAGGGTGTGACCACCCCTTTTTATGATGTTTTCACTTCTTTTTTTGAGCAGTCAGGGAAAGCATGATCACCTTCTTTTTTTGGGTTCTCACCTCCTTGAGAAGTCAGGAAGGTCATGACCACCCTATGTTGTAAATCAAAAGAAAGGAAGAGATGTTAGGATTCTTACAAGGTGCTAAGTCACTGGAATGGATAAGGGACAATAATTATCTAATTTAGCATGGTTGATCTAATCCTACAAGGAGATGTTATGGGTCAGAACTTGAGACAAGGTACTTATGTATTTATTCACTTTGTTCACACCTTTAAAGGAGTACATACCTTTAAAGGTGTTCATACCTTTAAAGGAGTTTGCTCATTGGTTCACACATTAGACTTCACATCTTTAGAGAGAATATTAAAGAACAAGCCCACTGGGAGGATATGGAGAATCAGGATTCAGTCAAGGAGGGTATTTTGGAAGAGGAAGAGGATTTTGGGAGATTCACAACTAGGATTGACTTCCAGGAGATTTACAAGGCAGAAACCCACAATCCCACACTCTTGGAGATTCAGAGTGAAGATTCATTCCCACTTCTACTTTCTTGCTGGCTGGAAATATTCAGACAAGAGTTCTCAGGAACCAAGGAGAGAGGAAGGCCTCCTGAAAACTAGCCGAGCCCCAAGTGAAGGAGATAAGATTTTGGAAGAGATAATAAAGAATTTAGACTTTAACTCCTGGTTGCATTTGAGAGAAGAGAACAAGAAAATATAATTGGAATAAGCAATTCTTAATTGATGACAATTCAATTTTTAAATAATGAATTAGTAGAAAAAAAAGATTTCAAGATTTTTGAGAAGTAAATGAAAAAATATACATAACATATATATATATATATATGTGTGTGTGTGTGTGTGTGTGTATGTATTTTTTTCTTTCACATGATTTTTTTTATGCAAGCAAGACTTTCTTACTAATTGGATACTGATTTTTCCATTTTTTAAATGAAAGGATTGGACTATCTTACTTATGAAAGTCCTTATAGTTAATGATTGGGTGAAACTCTGAGTAACTCAGAAGTTTTTATTTCAAATCTAGTCCTTTTCCCATTATACCAAGATACCTCATAACTTTCTTATAGAATACGGTATGATAAGTGATGGGAAAACTACAAGGTACTTGAATATCTAAAGGAGTAAAAAGTCATACTTTATCAAATTAAGAATAAATAAAAAGAAAATGAAAAAGTCAGCATTTGAGACAGACCTTGAAAGACAATTATGTTTCATTAGGTAGAAAATATGATGAGATCATATTCTAGGTAGAAGTTAATAGTCTAGTCTGGCAGAAGGTTGAATAGCTATATAGAATTAAAATAGACAGAATAAAGGTAAAGATGAACCTATTATTTCATTGGTACAGAGAACTCTCTGGTCTGATATCTCCCATAACCATTGTAGATCTCTATCTTTTTTGCAACCAATATATTTGGAAAACAATGACTAAAGCACTATGAGATTATGTGACCTGCTCAGTTTTGCACACAGTATGTGTTAGATAAAGAACTTCAAATAGGTATTCCCAGCTTTGAGGATATCTATGTATTAACTATGCTTTTAGGACAATGATTGAAAATAAAGCTAAAAAAATTAATTAATTAATTAATTAAAAAATAAATTAACAGCCAAATTGTTGTATTCCTCAAACAATGCTATCCTTAGAAGTTAAAATGCTATTTTGGTAACTAATGGGGAACATTAAAGTAATAATATATCACAGTTGTATTTTAGAGATATTAATCTGGTGATGGTATTTTTTTGTGTGTGTGAACAACTAATGGGACCTCATTAGTGATAAATGTTTTCCTAGATTGATTCTTCTTACTCAATAAACTTCACTATCATACTTCTTTTATTTTCTCACTGAGCGTTTCCTCCATTACATATAGCCCTCCTTAGTCTTGATTCTCCCCTGCCCCTGGAATCCCCTTTTCCAAGTAATTGGATTCTTCCTCAAACCTCAATTTTGAGAAAGAATCTGGGATGCTATCCACATTTTTCCTGGTGCTATTTCTAATCTTCCCAGAACTCTTGATTCACTGCTTCCAACACTTCTCGATTCACCTGCTTTGTTACCATGAAACTTCCATCAGTATACCCACTCTGACATAACCTCTTCTCCTAGGAATTCCTTCTGTCATTGTTAAATTACTCCTGAAACATTTATCTTCAAGAATGTCTCAGGTCAGTCATTCTCCATTTCTCTCTTGGCTCTGCTTCTGACTTCTATGGACTTTGCCTCAATCCCCCACCCCATCACTTTTCCAAATCCTTTTAATGTGTTACATTCCCTCATTAGAATGTAACTTCATTAAGAGAGGAGCTAGGAAGTGACTTTTTTTCCCCTTATATTTTTATTCCAAGCCTTTACTACAGTTTCAAGAATATAGGAAGTGCTTAACAAATATGCAGTGCATGGCTGATTGATTATTGTGCTGCATTGGGAATAGTATTGTCGCTGACTTCAGAAGATCTGAGTATGTTGAAACTTATCACCTATGTAATCTTAGATAGAATCTCTCACATGGACCTCTTTTAACCCCTCACTTGAGTAGTATTCCAGTTCAAAATACTCATCACCTTTTGATTACATGATTTCAGTGATCTGACAATTTGCCTGGCTACCATAAGTGTCTTCACCATTTCTGTCTTCATACCAGCATAAAACCTTAATTCTGAATATGTTATTTCTCTTGCTAATTCGGCATGAGTACTTATTATTTGTAGGGTTCAATGTACATCGCTGTATTTGACATTGAAAATCTTTGCAACTTGTTTCTGTCCTTTTTTTAGACTTATGTGCTTTCATGAATACAATAGAGCCAGTATATTGTTCTTACTCATGGCCTCTATATCTTTTATCCCATGTTTTTTTTTCAGTTTGCTATACAAAAAGCTAATGAGGAGAAGAATGTCTTAAAAAACAGAATTGGCCAATTAAGAAAGGAAATACAACAGCTCATTGAGTAAAATAACTTCTTAAAATTTAGAATGGTAGCAAATGACTTTATGAGAAATCAAGATGCAATAAAACTAAATTTAAAAATGAAAAAATTAGGGGAAAAATGTTAAATATCTCATTGGAAAAACAATTGATATGGAAAATATAAATAAAAGAAATAATTTAAACAATTAGTCTACCTGAAAATCATAATAGACTGGAGAGAGAGAGAGAGAGAGAGAGAGAGAGAGAGAGAGAGAGAGAGAGAGAGAGAGAGAGAATATCAAAAGAATTGAGGGGGATAATAAAAATTGAAAGAATCCACAGATCCTCTCTTGAAAGTGATACCAAGTGAAAACTCCCAAAAATATTGTAACCTAATTCCAGAACTCCCTAATAAAGGACAAAATGTTGCAAACATGCAGAAAGAAGCAATTCAAGTATAGTGAAGCCACAGTCAGGAAAACACAAGATTAGCAGTTTCTACATTAAAGAACTGTGGGGCTTAGAATATGATATTCCAAAGAATAACAGAGCTGGGATTACAACTAAGAATCATTAACCCAGCAAAATTAAATATAATCCTTCAGAAGAAAAGATGGTCATTCAACAAATAGAGGATTTTCTAGCATTCATGATGAAAATACCAGAGCTTTATGGAAAATTTGATTTTCAAATATAGGACTCAGAAAAAGCATAAGGGGGTAATCAGGAGAATGATATCACAAGGGATTTAATAAGTTTTATCTGTTTACATTCCTGTATGGGAGGATATTACTCGTTAAAATTTTCTCATTATGGTACTTAAAAGGAATACACACACATAGAGGACATCTGTGCCCTCTATGTGCACAAATGTGAATTGAATGTGAAGAGATAATACCTTTTTGTTAAAAAATGATAAAACTAATGGATGAGAGAGAAATGTACTGGGAGAAAGGGAAAGGGAAAAGTGAAATGGTACAAATTATCTTCCATAAAAAATGAGTCAAGAAAAGCATTTACAGTGGAGGGGAAGAAGAGGAAGAAAAGGCAGTAAGAGAACCTTATTCTCATCAGAATTAAAGTTGTAAGAGATGACAAAAAAAATAAAATAAAATAGTTTAAATGGCAAAATATAAAATAATATAAAACATCTTATTAGAAAAACAACTGATAAGAAAAACAGATTAAAAAACAAAAACAGATGCAAGAAAATAAAAAATAAGTCAGCACATTGGTAAAGAAGACAAAAAGAAAATACTAAATAAAATAATACCTTAACAAATAGAATTGGCCAAATAGTAAAGAAAGTAAAAAGCAAAACAAAACAAATAGAAAAAAAAATGAGGAGAAGAATGCCTTATAATGAAGAACTGGACAAATGGGGAAAAAATAAGCAAAAAAAATCACTGAAGAAAAAGCAAACTTCTTTAAAAAGAGAGTTAGACCAAGAAAGTATATATGTATGTAACACACACACACACACACACACACACACACACACACACACACACAAACACATGTGGAATGAAAAAAGTAGGACAGAATGTGAAACATAAGAAAAAACATCAAATTTGGAGAACAAATTAAGCACAGAAAATTTAAGAATAATTGAACTATCTAAAAGTTGTGACCAAAAAAAGAACCCTGATACAATAAAGCAAAAATAATAAAAGAAATCTATTCTGAAATGATAGAACATGAAGGAATAGTAGAAATAAAAATCCATTTATCATAATCTTAAATAAGTTCTACTTACACACACACACACACACACACACACACACATACACACACACACACACACACACACACACACATATATTCAAGAGAATTAAGCCTGCAACCAAAATATCACATCCAGCAAATTTAAGCATAATATTGATTTTAAAAAAATCAAAATTCAATGAACTTGCAGAATTCAGGACTTTATCTCAACCAAACCCAAACTTAATAGAAAAAATGAACAAATAAGTTCCAATAGCAAATATTAATTTAAAGTACTCAACATGGAAACAATGTTACTTTTAAATTGAAAATGTATACTATATGTTTAAGATTGACATCAATGAATGGGTAGCTCAAAAGAAAGATCAGGTCAGAATTGAATATGATCTGACTTTAAAAAGAAATATTGTTTAGGGCACTGTAGAAATAACAATTATATTATAGGAATGAGATGCAGAGGAACAATCACCATAGGGGCATTAAAGGGAAGGGGAAGGATGGTAGTTCTAAAAATTTACTTACATTGGGAATGGATTAAATAGTTAATGACACACACACGTAAGTATTATTCCCTATTTAACCAATTTCCAATGTGAGCAGGTGCACATACACACATACACAAACTTGAGAATTGATTGTATGATAAAAAAGACACTGGCATCCTTGTAAGAGAAGGTGCTATGCTTTGCTATGAGCATAGTAGAATTGACCAAATATAAAAGGAAGCTCATTGAAGAAAATGACTTCTAAAAAGTTGTAACTGGGAAAGTGGAAGCTAACTAATCTAATAAATCTATGATACAACATGACACAATAAAACCAAATCCCACCCCAAAAAAAGAAAGAAAAAGAAAAGAATGTGAAATATTTAATTGGGAAAAAAAACTCACCTGAAAAGTTGATGTAAAGGATCAATTAAATATTTTTGGGCTACCTGGACGGCATGATCACTGAAAGGACATAGACATAATTTTCCAAGAAATTATCAAGGAAAAATGTCCTAATATACTAGAAACAGAGTATAGCTTGAAGCAAAGCACTTTTGAGGAGATAGAACATGAAAAGAGAAAAGGAATAGAATAAATTGGGGTGAGGATGACTGGAAATACATTTAGCAATGGGAATTGTAGAAAAAAAAGGAAGCAAGTTTCTCCAAGAAAGACCTTCTTTTTCAAACATATATTGAGAACTGAGCAAAATTTATACATATAAAGATGTCATTTCACAATTGATAAATGATTACAAGATAACAGTTTACAGGTGAATTAATAAAAGCTAGCTTTATCCATTTGAAAAATGCTCTAACTCACTATTGTTTGAAGAAATATAAATCAAAACAATTCTAAAATACTACCTAATAGCTATTAGATTGGTTAATAAGACAGAAAAGGGAAATGACAGATGTTTGAGATTGAGTGAGAAAAATGAGACCTTAATGGACTGTTGGTCCATGAGCTGAATCAACAATTCTGCAAAGCATTTTGAAACTATGCCTAAAGTGATTTAAAACTATCCATGCTATATAGAAAGTCCGCATGGATAATTTGATTTTACTGATATAAAAAGGGGGGTGTAGTAAAGGGAAGGAGGTAGTATCAGAAAAAGGGGAAGGAGTGATAAAAAGAGAGAAACTACATCCCAGGAAGAGGCATAGAAAATACACCATATCTGAGGGAATTTAGAGAGGGGGAGAAACATTGTGTGAATCTTACTCTCATCAGAAAGGCTCAAAGAGTAAATAATTGACATATTTGTTTTTCAGAGAATTCTCTCTCACCTCATTAAAAGGGGGGAGAGGAAAAGGGGAGGGAGGAAGGAGGGATACTAAAAAAAAGGGAGGGCTGCACGTCACAAGTAGGGTCTATAAATTAAATATCGGGGAAGGGGTTCAGGGGGGGTCAAGGGAAAAAGCGTAATCTGGGGATAATATGATGGCAGGAAATACAGAATTAGTAATTTTAACTGTAAATGTGAATGGGATGAAGGCTCCCATCAAACGGAGACGGATAGCAGACTGGATCAAAAGTCAGAACCCTACAATATGTTGTTTACAGGAAACACACTTAAAGCAGGGAGATACATACAGAGTAAAGGTAAAAGGTTGCAGCAGTATCTATTATGCTTCAGGTAAACCCAAAAAAGCAGGGGTAGCTATCCTTATCTCAGATCAAGCAAAAGCAGAAGTTGATCTAATTAAAAGAGATAAGGAAGGAAACTATATGCTGCTGAAAGGTAGCATAAATAATGAAGCCACATCAATGCTAAACATATATGCACCAAGTGGTATAGCATCTAACTTTCTAAAGGAAAAGTTAAGAGAATTGCAAGAAGAAATAGACAGTAAAACTATAATAGAGGGAGATTTCAACCTTGCACTCTCAAATTTAGACAAATCAAACCACAAAACAAATAAGAAAGAAATTTAAAAAGTCAATAGAACATTAGAAAAACTAGGTATGATAGACCTTTGGAGAAAATTGAATGGCAATAGAAAGGAATATACTTTCTTCTCAGCAGTTCATGGATCCTAAGAAAAAATTGACCATATATTAGGACATAAAGTTTTTTTTTTTTTTTTTTTTTTTTTTTTAGTATATTGTGCTTTTATTTTGTAAGGTGAGAGTATTGGAGAAAGATAAGGAAACACCTTTCTCTCTGTAATGCATCAATCTCTCCTCATTAATAAATTTTGAGAATAGAGGAAAACTCACATATAATATTTCAAATAAGCCTTTTTAAAATATTTCTTTCTAAAATGGTGCTCTTAATCCTATATAATCCAAAATTTTCATCATCCAGTTTTGTTCTTACCTGATAGGATTCATAAATAATTTAGGATTTCCAGGGCAAGACAATATGAGAGAATGTAAAAATTATCTATTTTGAGTCACAAAACACATACATTCAAATGCTATCTCTTCCCTTAATTATGAAAATGATCTTGGAACATTCCCATTTCTGAGCCTTATTTTTTTATCTAGAATTTGAAAGTTGGGCTTAGATGATCTCTAAGATCCTTTTTAATCCTAAGTAAACAATGAACTTTATATCAAAAATTGTTAAAATTTTAAGTGATTATTTATGTTTAGTCTATAAGTATCTTTTAAATACTTTCCATATGTTAGAACATATGCTGTCATAACTATAATGAAAAATTCAAGACAATAAATATGTATATGTCCTAGAAGAATTGACAACCAGTTTAAGAATATCAGCTTTGATGAAATTTTGAAGGAAGTTATTTTAGAGTTTGGAACATTTCTACCAAATTTTAGCATCCTTCTTTCTCCCCAGGATTTTCATCATAGATCCTGAAACATATTTAAACATACCTACTAACTACATATATATGTATTTACCCACATAAATGCATGCATATGTATTCTCTGTATATAGGATATACATATAGTACACGTGGACATAAAGATCTTAAAATTAAATGTAGGAAGGCAGAAATAATAAATGCTTTCTTCTCAGATCACAATGCAATAAAAGCTACATTCAGGAAGAAGTTAGGGGTAAATAGACTAAAAAGTAATTGGAAACTGAATAATCTCTTCTTAAAGAATGACTGGGTGAAACAGCAAATTATAGAAACAATTAATAATTTCACCCAAGATAATGACAATGATGAGACATCATACCAAAATCTGTGAGATGCAGCTAAAGCGGTAATAAGTGGAAGTTTTATATCTTTAGAGGCTTACTTGAATAAACGAGAGAAAGAGAAGATTAATGAATTGGGCCTGCAACTTAAAAAGCTAGAAAAAGACCAAATTAAAAACACCCAACCAAAAATCAAACTTGAAATACTAAAATTAAAAAGAAAAATCAATAATATTGAAAGTAAAAAAAAAAAAAAAAACTATTGAATTAATAAATAAAACCAAGAGTTGGTTTTATGAAAAAGCCAATAAAATAGATAAACCTTTGGTAAATCTGATCAGACAAAAGAAAGAGGAAAATCAAATTGTTAGTCTTAAAAATGAAAAGGGGGATCTTTCCACCAATGAAGAGGAATTAGAGAACTAATAAGGAGTTACTTTGCCCAACTTTATGCCAATAAATTTGATAACTTAAGTGAAATGGATGACTTCCTACAAAAATATGGGCTTCCTAGATTAACAGAGGAGGGGATAAATTGCTTAAATAGTCCCATTTCAGAAAACGAAATAGAACAAGCTATTAATCAACTCCCCAGGAAAAAATCCCCAGGACCAGATGGATTTGCATGTGAATTCTACCAAACATTTAAAGAACAATAAGTCCCAATGCTATATAAACTATTTGAAAAAATAGGGGATGAAGGAGTCCTACAAAACTCCTTTTATGACACAGACATGGTACTGATACCTAAACCAGGTAGATTGAAAACTGAGAAAGAAAATTATAGACCAATTTCCTTAATGAATATTGATGCTAAAATCTGAAATAAGATATTAGCAAAAAGACTTGAGAAAATTATCCCCAGGATAATACACTATGCTCAAGTAGGATTTATACCAGGAATGCAGAGCTGGTTTAATATTAGGAAAACTATTAGTATAATTGACCATATTAATAATCAAATAAATAAAAACCATATGATCATCTCAATAGATGCAGAAAAAGCATTTGACAAAATCCAACATCCATTCCTACTAAAAACTCTTTAGAGTATAGGAATAAATGGACTATTCCTTAGAATAATCAGGAGCATATATTTATGACCGTCAGTCAGCATAATATGCAATAGAAATAAACTGCAACCTTTCCCAGTAAGATCAGGAGTGAAACAAGGTTGCCCACTATCACCATTAGTATTCAATATAGTATTAGAAACGCTAGCCTGGGCAATAAGAGCCGAGAAAGAGATTCAAGGAATTAGAATAGGAAATGAGGAAATCAAACTATCACTCTTTGCAGATGACATGATGATATACTTAGAAAACCCCAAAGACTCTGCTAAAAAGCTATTAGAAATAATTCAGAATTTTAGCAAAGTGGCAGGATACAAAATAAATCCACATAAATCCTCAACATTTTTATAGATCACCAACAAAATGCAACAGCAAGAGATACAAAGAGAAATTCCATTCCAAACAAATGTTGAGAGTATAAAGTATTTGGGAATCCATCTACCAAAGAATAGGCATGAATTATATGAGAAAAATTGCAAAACACTTGCCACAAAAATAAAGTCAGATTTAAATAATTGGAAAGACATTCAGTGCTCTTGGATAGGCCAAGCGAATATAATAAAGATGACAATACTCCCCAAACTAATCTATTTATTTAGTGCTATACCCCTAAGACTCCCAAGAAACTATTTTAATTAACTATAAAAAATAACAACAAAATTCATATGGAAGAATAAAAGGTCGAGAATTGCAAGGGAACTAATGAAAAAAAAAAACTCAGAGGAAGATGGTCTAAGTGTACCTGATCTAAAGCTATATTATATAGCAGCAGTCAACAAAACCATTTGGTATTGGCTAAGAAATAGACCAGTAGATCAGTGGAACAGATTAGATACAAAGAACAAAAATGGGTACATGTATAACAATCTAATCTTTGACAAACCCAAAGATACCAACATTAGGGATAAGAATTCATTATTTGACAAAAACTGTTGGGAAAACTGGAAATTAGTATGGCAGAAATTAGATATGGATCCACACTTACCACCATATACCAAGATAAAATCAAAATGGGTCCATGATTTAGGCATAAAGAAAGAGATAATAAATAGATTAGAGGAACAGGAAATAGTCTACCTCTCAGACCTGTGGAGGAGGAAGGAATTTATGACCAGAGGAGAACTAGAGATCATTATTGATTACAAAATAGAAGATTTTGATTACATCAAACTAAAAAGTTTCTGTGCAAACAATACTAATGCAAACAAGATTAGAAGGGAAGTAACAAATTGGGAAAATATTTTTAAAGTTAAAGGTTCTGACAAAGGTCTCATTTCCAAAATATATAGAGAACTGACCCTAATTTATAAGAAACCAAACCATTCTCCAATTGATAAATGGTCAAAGGATATGAACAGACAATTCTCAGATGATGAAATTGAAACTATATCCACTCATATGAAAGAGTGTTCCAAATCACTACTGATCAGAGAAATGAAAATTAAGACAATTCTGAGATACCACTACACACCTGTCAGATTGGCTAAGATGACAGGAACAAATAATGATGAATGTTTGAGGGGATGTGGGAAAACTGGGACACTAATACATTGTTGGTGGAGTTGTGAAATAATCCAGCCATTCTGGAGAGCAATTTGGAAATATGTCCAAAAAGTTATCAAACTGTGCATACCCTTTGACCCAGCATTGCTGTTATTGGGCTTATATCCCAAGGAAATACTAAAGAAAGGAAAGGGACCTGTATGTGCCAAAATGTTTGTGACAGCTCTTTTTGTTGTAGCTAGAAACTGGAAGATGATTGGATGTCCATCAATTAGAGAATGGTTGGGTAAATTATGGTATATGAAGGTTATGGAATATTATTGCTCTATAAGAAATAACCAGCAGGAGGAATACAGAGAGGCTTGGAGAGACTTACATCAACTGATGCTGAGTGAAATGAATAGAACCAGAAGATCTCTGTACACTTCAATGCTGTATGAAGATGTATTCTGATGGAAGTGGATATCTTCATCATAAAGAAGATCCAACTCACTTCCAGTTGATCAATTATGGACAGAAATAACTACACCCAGAGAAGGAACACTGGGAAGTGAATGTAAATTGTTAGCACTACTGTCTATCTACCCGGGTTACTTATACCTTTGGAATCTAATTAATGTGCAACAAGCAAATGGTATTTACACACATATATTGTATCTAGGTTATATTGTAACACATGTAAAATGTATGGGATTGTCTGTCATCGAGGGGAGGGAGTGGAGGGAGGGGGGGGATAATTTGGAAAAAATGAATACAAGGGATAATGTTATAAAAAAATTGCTCATGCATATATACTGTGGAAAAAATTCTAAATAAAAAAAAAATAAAAAAAAAAACTATCCATGTCCTTTGAGCAAGTAATACCACCACTAAGTCTATACCCCAGAAGATTTTTTTAAAAAAAGACCTATGTGTGTATATATATGTACATATGTATGTGTGTTTGTGTGTGTGTATATATATATATATGTATATATATATACATAATATATATATATGTATATATACATAATATATATATGTATATATATTGACCCACTGCCATAAATCAACAAATCCTTCTGTACCCCACCTTATCCTATTTTTTTGTAGATCTTGAAGTTGCTATATTCGTCATGTTATATGTATGTATATATATATATATATATATATATATATATATATATATATATATATATATATATATATATATATATATATATATATATATATATATATATATATATACACATGCACAGGCACACATACATGTGTATGTGCACCTGCTCACATTGGGTTAAATAGGGAATAATACATAGATATATAGATAGATAGATAGATAGATATAGATATAGATATATAGATATATAGATATACAAAAAAAACATTTAGAGCAATTCTATTCAGGAGATAAAAATTGGAAATTGAGGAATTGGGAAATAACTGAACAAATTATGATATATAATTATTATAGTATAGTTTTGAGCTATAAAAAAAAGATGAACAGTATGTTCTCAGAAAAAGCAGTAAGTTTCCATGAGCTGAAGCAAATTGAAATGTGTTGTTTTCAGAGTAATAGCAGTATTTCAAGATGATCTATTCTGAATGATTTAGCTATTCTCAGAAATACAATGATCCAAGACAACTCTGAAGAACTTATGATGGAAAAATAATATCTATCTATTAAGAAAGAACAGATGGTATTTGTATACAGATTGGTATACTTTTTAAAGACATTTTTTTATTTTCTCAAGGTTTGTTATCATTTTTTGGTTTTATATTTTTTCACAATATAGCCATTATGGAAATGTTTTATATAACTACACATATATAACCTATATCAAACTGATTGCCCTCTTAATGAGGGTGGGTGCTGAGAAAAGGAGAGAGAGAATCTGTAACTCAGCATTTTAAATGTGAATGCCAAAAAATGTTTTTACATGTTTAATTGTGGAAAAATAAAATACTAAACGAATGGGGGAAGGACAAAAAGAATAATCTGACCTGAAAGCTATAATAAGAAAAAAATATTAACACTGTAATTCTTTAAAAACTAAGTTGCCCTGAAGTTCTAGAACAAGAGGGGAAGTTATAAATAGAAAAAAAAATCTACTTGAAAGAGATCTTATGAATAAAGCCTGCAGGTATGACATAGCCAAATTCTGAAATGGCCAGCTCAAGAAGAAAATATTATGTGCAACAAGCAAAATAAAATATTCAAATATGATGGTACCACAATTAGAATTGTATAAGACCTAGCAGTGGCTGTACTAAAAGATTGCAGATCTTTAAACACTATATATATCAAAGAGCAAATGAACTGGGGCTACAACTAAAAATATCATATCCAGCAAAGTTTAACATAATACTGAATGAAAAAGGGGGCATTTAATGAATTACTAAACTCTCAGAATTTTCTTTCAAAAAGGCCTAAAATTAATAGAAAATTTTACTATTAAGGTAAAAAAATATAAGGCAAACATGAATGACTAATTGCAAGGGACTCAATAAGGGCAAACTATAAATGTTTTATATATGATCATATATTTAAATTTTTCATTAATAATTCTGTAGTACAAAAAAGGATCATGGCATAGCTGGATATGATGTGATTCTAAAAACAAAATTATATAGGAAAAGGTTTAAAAAAATAGAGTAGCTTATATAAATGAAAGCAAGGGAAAGAACACTCAGGAATTAGATAGGGAGGAGGGCTGGTAATTGCAAACCCTACTTTAATCAGAAATGGCCTAGAAAAGGCACAACACATACATACATACATACATACATACATACATACATACATACATATATACATACATACAAATACAAAGTTAAAGGTTAAAGAGAGGCAGTGGATATGGGAGGATTTTTAAAGGGAACTCTACTAACATATCTGTATTAAAAAGAGAACAATATAAATATTTAGGAGGAAGTAAACGTCTTCTACATTTATAAAAATATCAGGAGAGGAAAAAGGACAAGGGGGATATAGAAGGGTATTCATATTAACAGAAATGGGAAAAATAGTATATATAGTATATATATATTTGGAAAGCTATATATTCAGATAGAGATAAAAGGGCAAAATGAAAGTGTAGGGGGAGAGCATAAGGGAGGGTTAAGAAATAGGAGAGCGAGGTAATAGGTAGAAGTAAAGAAGAAGATTTAGAAGAGATTAAAAAAAATAAGAGACACAAACATACAATAAAAATTAGGAGTACAATTTATTATATAAAAAAGATAGTAATCATTATCTCAGACAAAGTTAAAGCTAAAATAAATTTAATCAAAAGGGAAAAATAGGAAAATTGTACTATATTCAGGGCATATTAGTCAATATTGTTTTAGAACATTTAAAATAATTATACAGTATAAGGTTTGAATATTGCTGTGGTATATGAAATGATGAACTGATGGATATAGAAAATATCCTTGGTCCTATGAAAGAAGATGTTATCTACCTTCAGACAAAGAGACAACAAAAATATATAGTATTGTCTTATATGTATATACAATTGTAGATATCTATGTATGTGTATATATATATATGTATAAGTTTATATATATATATATATGTAGTTATATGTGAATATGTATATGTAAGTATTCACATTTTAATTATAGTGTTCTTCGTGGATAAGGCGAGGAAGGGGCAAAATAAAGTTAAAAGTGCACAGCAGCAAATACAAGAAAAACTGTAGGGAAGCACAGAAAAGATAGATAGCTCTGAGCACAATGTATAGCGTTTATTATATAGGCTTTCTTGAAATGGAAATTTGTTGTTTTATATTTTGAATCCTCTCATGTTTTGCTATGTGCATGACAAAGTTCTTTTTTTTCTCTTTTCCTATTTAGTATTTAAATTTAAAATAAATAAATCTTAAAATAGTTACTGAAAAAGATAGTATTTATGATAAGAATGAGAATCAAAATGTTATGAGACTTATATAGTTAATCTTTTGAAAGTGAAAAACAATATGAAGGGTGGTGTTTTGCAATATATTACTTTATTAGGAAGAATGTTTTAATAATTTTTTGATAATTTTGGATAGTGATCATCTTCTGTATGATCATTTAGGAATTAAATAAGCTTCATGATTATGCTACAATGTCTCTTCTAATCATGAACCACTTAGCAATCATAAGTCACATCTGTTATTTTTTGCAGTTTCATTTGTGCTCTGTAAAATTAGGAGAATAGAAAAAAGAAAAGTATTTTTTGTCTGTTGTTTAATTCAATGAAAAGAAAATCAAACTCTATGAACACAAAGATAGCCTAAGTTAAACTCTCCTAATCTAAAAATCATAAAGCAATGGAAATCTGTTCTTATTATAATACTTTAGTCTGTGAGGGATGTATTATATCACATTTGTTAGATAAGAAAGATCATATTTCCAACTTTGACCATTCAATATGTAAATAGCACACACACATACATACATACACACACACACACAACCACAAATACAAATGAGAGATATGCAGCCATGCCCATATGTGGACCTAAAAAGAAAGTTGTATAGTTTTTCCCTTGCTTTTTAATTCTTCTTCATAGGCTTCTTGACTACTTAGAAGCGGTTGATTTAAAAAAAAAAAGGCCCAAAATTTTTTATTGCTCTTCAAGATGGTAATATGGCCTACACTGCTCAAAAAAAATCAATTTATAATCTTTAAAATTGCCTTTCTTCTGAGTTCTTAAAAATGCTAGCTTATTGATATCCAGCAAATCTGCCAGTATTAGAAAGCAAAATAATTTGTATATTGACTGTTGGTGAAAGTAAATGTTAATCTAAGAATTCTAGATGAGATAAAGAAAAGTTGAATGTTGGTGCTATAAAATTATCTTTGATTTAATTATTGTGACCATTTTCTTTACATCTACAGGGGCTGAAATTATGAGAAATTGAAAATAATTTTGTTCTAAAAGCCTTGATCTCAATTTTTCAGATTATTTGTATCCATATATACAAAGATTTCTCCCTTCAACAGAAATAACTAAAATAGTGATAGGGGATTTATCAGCACAAAAATGATCAGAATTCAAGTATTTTGACAGACAGTGGGTTTTGTACAACAATTAAATCATCTGCAGTAAAATTAAAACTTATCTTTTCAAATCTCATGGACAGAAGCATCTACTTTCAAGCTGTCATTTCAATAAATGGGAAAATCCATATGTTATTTTTAAAAAGCTATATATTATCAAGTTAGAATTTGAAAAACATACAGAATTAAACTTTTCCCTGTACTTTTATTAAACTGTTACAAATTTTGTTTTGTAGTGAATATAGTTCCTTTTTGGCAGTGAAAAGAGATAAATAAAGAAAAAATCCTACTTAGTTGACTGCTTTCACACCATCTTTATTACATTCCCCTCTCTCTCTGGCATTATATACGAAGGCCCTGGTGATAAATATCGTTGCTCTTAATAGTTTAACGTTTTAAATAATCTTGGAGTGAGATGAAAAACTTAATATTCTGGTAGGTAAAGATCTTTGTCAAATACACAGACACACATGTGTGTGTATGTGTGTGTGTATGTGTTTGTGTGTGTATGTGTATCACATATATATATATATATATATATATATATATATATATATATATATTTTTTTTTTTTTTTTCAAACAAGTGAAAGCCACCTTTTAAAGAAAATCTTTCCAAATTGGTTAGAAACTAATAGGTACCACTAGGCTTTTAATCAAACAATGAAACTCCAGTATCCATATTTTATCTTCCATCATGTATATTCCCTTAGCGAGATCAAAAACTATGTTTTCTGTTGGTATTTTAACTTCTATTTCAATAAAGTTCCTACATCCAAATGTCTAATCCCTGTAGGAAATCTGAGAAAAAATTCCTCTCAGCAAACAGTATGTTCATTGTATGAAAGAGAAAGTTTAAAAGTTAAATTTGTTGTTTATAAATTAGAATGCTATTTTTGAATAAGCTCTTTTATTATAAATAACAGTGAGGAAAAGATAAATCATACAGAAATCTTATTCATTGCATTTTATGGATTAAGTATCTACTATGTACAAAGCCCATTTACTATGAATGAGAGATATACATACAAAACTGAGATAGCATTTAACCAAAGTTAGCTAATATTATGCACAGAGAGGGATTCCTAAGCCAGTGCCTCATATGAACTGAAAAGAATGAATTTTTTTTTCAAAAAATGAGTAAAAGTAGAATACCAAGATTTCTTTATTATATGTGAGAGAAGGGACCTGTGTGATTAAGAATAGATTGCTGCAAGTTAAAATCAACTTCTCTGTGATTTATTAGCAATCATGTTAAAGGAAGTACATATGATTTCAAAGAGTAAGAAGGAGGTGTTAAAACATGTAAGGAATTATAATGTGTGTATATGATTTTTAAAAGCAATGTAATAGTCATTAAAGTAAAACAATTTTATCCATGAATGTTAACAGGTTCAATTTAATAATAAAAGGAAGCAAAATAAAGAATGATATAGAAACAAGAATTTCTTCAAGTGTACTGCTTATGTCATACTCAGTTGTATATACTGATTGAAAGGGAAGACCTGGGATAAAATCTATTTTATTTTAATTTAATTTAAAAAGCAGGTGTTGTGATCATGATTTCAGCAAGGCAATAGAAAACATACACAAATATAATGACAGATTTCATGGATGGATAGATAAAAAATATGTATGTGTACATATATATATATATATATATATATGTGTATATATATATATATATGTATGTATGTATGTTATATACATATACATACATATGTATATATGCATGTGTGTCCAGAAATATAATTTTAAAAGGTGATTGAGAGCTTTGCTATTATTAAAAGGAGTATTAATGATATATATAAATAATTGTAATATATTCATATACCAAATGACATAACAACAAACTTATTCAAGTTAATTTTATTAAAATGAAAAAAAAATTAGACTGTAATACATTGATAATAATGGTAATAGTAACAATTGACATTTGATTGGTGTCTACAATCTGTATGTATATAATATCATTAAATCATCTCCAGAGTATTGTGAGATTAGCACAACAGGTATTATTCACATTTCGCATAGGAGCAAACAAAGAAAGTTTAAATAACCTTTCTGTGGTGACACAAATATTACTTTTCTGAATAGAATTTGAAAATAGGTTATATAAGTATTATATTCATCATGCATTTTGCAGTGTGATATTATTTAATGTTACCTTTTTTCCAACTTTGCCAAATTCAATAAAAAAATATGTATGAATAAGTAGAGGAAAATGTTGATTAAACCTACAGAGATTTCTGAATGAGAATCTTAATGAATGTGTCTATTATCTATAATATTATGATATTTATTTTAAAAGTGTCCATGTGTAAGATTGTAATTTATGAAAAATTTTGAATAGCATGAATCTTGAAATATATTTTATAGCATAAAATATTTAAATTGAAATTGATAAAGAAAATATTAAGAAAAATATGTGGATAAATAGAATAAAAACTAAAACCTTAAATATGGTTTTAAAATTCCACCTCATAACACCAATAAAAAGAAAATTAATAGAAATTAGATAACACACAAACATGTATGGAATAAAATTAAAATCATTTTTTGAAAAGAAATTATTTTCTATTGTTCTTATCTAAACAAAAGAGGAAAAATAGGGGAAACATAATAAATTATGATTGTAATTTAACAATTACAACTGTAATAATTCTCAAACATAATAATAGATGCTAATTTTATAATATAAGGACAATTTGGAGATTATAAGAAAATAACAAAATATTATTTTGTGATTAATAATTGATTAACCATTAGCTAATCTGATCAAAAGAGGAAATCAAATTTGTTGATTTGATGAAGGCTGTTTAATTCATTTCACATGAGAAACTCTTTAAAGAAATTGGCATATTTACCCTGTAGAAGCTTTTGGAGGTGGAGGGTAGGTATGATTGTATTTGTCTGAGTATTAGAATGGCTGTCAGAGAGGAAATAGCTTTGATTTATTTAATCATAAGAAAAGAACCCCAGCTACAGTGGTGATTGGAAATTGTGAAGAATCAAATTCCAGTGATCAAAGTATTATAATATTAGAACTGAAGGAAATGTTAAAGGTCATCTAGCATAACCCCCACATTTTATAAGTGAGGAAATTGTGAATGACAGAAGTGATTTACTTATGTTCACACTAGTGATAAAGCCATGCCTTCAACTCATGTTCAGAATATCATTTTGCCTCATATAAAAGTTAGCTGTAGAGGAAAAAAAATTTTTTTTGACAGTTATCAAAAAAATGTAAAGGGCTCAAAAAGAAGTACAAGTCTATTTTATGTCATAGAATGTCTTAAAATAACTATTTTGCAGACAGGATTATTCTTGTTTAGGTAAGAATTAGAACATATGGCCTCTGAAATTCCTTCTAACTTTCAAATTTTGTGTAGTGAAGCAATGGCTATCTTAAATCTTAGAGACTTGCCATGCATTTGCTAATCAGTGTGAGCGTTCAGCTTATTAATGTAATTAGACTAGCATACGACTAATGCCTAAACCTTCAATGTATTATTTACTAAAACATGGTAATATTCTGATGTTCCTGCCATAAACTCATCAGGCACCAGTTTTGTATACCATTCACAATTTTGTTCTCATTTTTCTGTCAAATATCTACCATGCCTGCAATCTTGAAGGAGTGAAGGAAACATTTATTAAATACTCAAAGTTTCCAGACATTTTACTAAGCACTTCATAAATATTAATTTCATTTCATTTCACCAAAACCTGGAATATAGAGAGCATTACTATCTCTGTTGTTGTTGGTAAAACTAAGACAGACAGAAGTTAGATAATTTTTAGCAAGTCATTAAGTTAGGTCTTCCAGGACTTTCTGACTTCCTATCTTCTACGATAATGTACTGAGTTTTGCTCTTTGGAAGTAGAATCACCTCAAATCAGTGTCTTTTCGGAATCTCTGCTGAAGATTATCTATCATTACAACTAAAGGTAAATCTCTTCTGAGTTGTATTCATTATCTTTATTTTTGGAGACATTTTTAGGTTTTGCCTCTTCAAAAATTAAAAAAAAATGTTCTTGGTCACAACACCTTTCAAACATGATTGTTTATTTTTAAATATTTTATTTTTTTTTAAAAGAGAAAACTTGAAATGTACATCTTATGGTAGAATGTCAGCTTCTAAACAAAATTTGTTACTTAAAATTTATTTTTCTGCACTGATATTCTTTACCATTTTCTTCTTCCTCCCATAATACAAACTTATGAAACTTTAGTCTCTCCTATTTAAAAATATTCATTTTAATTTACTATAATTTTTAAAATATTTTAATTAAGAAACTCAATCAACAAGAACTAATTAAGCACTTATCATGTTTGAAAAAGGTATGTTAGTAACATTCCTGTGAGTTTGTCCTTAAGATGAAGATCTTTCATGGTGGTAGGCAAACAGTATGTAGGTTGAATGTTAATACCCCATTGGGGGGGATGCTCATGCAGGTCACTTGTAGAATGAACAAAAAGGAATGTATTTTGCTTCTTTCCAGGACAAGGAATAGTGATAACATGGCCTATTCCATTCTTGTCTCCCTGACTTGAAACCATAACTTCTGACTCCCAAGTCAATATTGTTTCTAATACACCACATCATCTCATCATTTTTCTTCTTGAAAATAAAGCATTTGGACTAAATCAATATAGGAATGCTACCAAATTGGAGACTTAGAAAGAGAATCCAAAAAAAATTGTAACAAACTAGGTCAATATCCTGGCTCTAATAAACTAAATTTTAAGAGAAAGGAATATGTGATTTTTCACTCATATTCAGCAAATTGGTGTGTGCATCCATAAAGGATACATGGTATGAATTTTTGACATATAATTTTTCATAGATAACTTGGATAGTCTAATGAAATTTATGGAACTCCTCAAAAATAAATGCATAAACTAAAAATATGCATTTTAATTTTTAATTATTTTTCTTTTTGTTTTTCCCAATTACATGCAAAACTTTTTTGTTATTATATGTGTGCAACCATCACATATTTTCATATAAATCATGTTCGGAGAGAAAAATCAGAACAAAGGGGAAAAACAACTATGAGAGGGAAAAAAAAAGTGAATATAACATATGTTGAATTACATTCAGTCTCCATAGTTCTCTAGTTCTCTCTCTGGATCGAATGGTATTTTCCATCTGCAGTTTATTGGGATTACTTTGTACATTAAACCACTGAGAAGAACCAAGTCTATCATAATTGATCATTGCACAATATTACTGTTACTATGTACATTTTCTTTGTTCTGCTTGTTTCACTCAACATCAGTTCATGTAAATCTTTCCAGGCTTTTCTAAAATCAACTTGTTTGTAATTTTTTTGGAACATAATATATTCTCTTAGTTTTTCATATATTACTGAGCCATTTGCCAAAAATTGAAAATAGATTATTTTTAAAATATTGAAAATATCTTGAATACATAAAATCCATAAAGGAAATCAATCATGATGAATAGCACCTATCTATACAAATACAAAACATAGACACACACACACACACACACACACACATATATATTATATATATATATATAATATAATATGCATGTGCAATATATACACATATATGTGTGTATTAATGCGTATCTTACATATGAATATAAATGTGTACATATGACATGGTTATCAGATAATAATGTGATCTTAGAATGCATTAATAGAGCTCCCATCAATAGTTACTCTTTAATCTCTCTAGATTAGACAATATCTGAAATATCTTATTTATCCTTTTTTTAAAAGATAATTTGTAAATTGAATAGCACAAAAAGGACAACTGGGATGATCACAGAATGAATCAATGTCACAAGAAAAATTGTTCAAAAAATGGATCTGGGAAGAGGAATAATGTATGGTATGATAGCTGTCTAGCTGTCTTCAAATATTAAAATACTATTATACCTTTCATGAGAAATTCGAATGGTTCTTTTATTAATTTATGGTCATAATTCATGAATTTTTTCTCATATCTACCCATTTCTTATATATTATTGCAGCTAAAGTCGATTGATACACTAATGGCCTTATATCCCAAAGTTTTCTTTTTAAATGATTAATTTCCAAGAATGGAGAAACTATGGTTTCTTCCTCCTAGGATGACTGAAAATGTCAAGACTAGTTTAAAAATCTGTAAATCATTAATTTTAAAAAAGTGTCCTGGTAATTCTTTAGTATTATTGTTCAGTTTTTTTTTAGTCATGGCCAAATCTTTGTAGCTTCATTTTTGATTTTCTTGGCAAAAAATACTAAAGCCTTTTGCCATTTCTTTCTCCAGTGCTCATTTTTATAGATGAGGAAACTGAGGCAAATAGGGTTAAGTGACTTACACTTAAGTGTAAGATAAAAAAATTATTAAGTGTTTGAAGCTAGTAATTCTTCATACTCTACCAAATTAGAGGAAGAGTGCAAATAATTTTAGTTTTCTAAGGACCTTTAACATAAAGCCCATGTATAATAAGCCTGATAAAAGGCCTCATTCCCTAGAAATAAAATTATCATATAATACCCTAGTTTCCCAGGTTGCCACAATAAACTTACAGAAATGATGCATTAACAGTTTAAATTTTCGAGAAGAGGCAATAACTGACATCCTTAAAAACTGTTAGCTGGAGGTAGTTAGCAATTTACAAATATCAAATTTCATTATATTGCTTTCACTAACATCTCACAGGTTTAATCAAGTCTACTGTTATTGAAATACACTTTGGAAGTAGAGCACAAAATTTCTAAGAACTGACACTTCTGGTTTGTACCAGCCATGAAAAAAAGAACATTTACAGGACTAATAATCATATAATTATAGATCTAGAGCCTAAAGGACAGTTGTATGATATTAAGTCCAGTCTCCACACTTTCCAGATTTCTAAACTGAAACTCAGGTGTGACTGGTCTAAGTTCTCATAATTAGTAACCTCTGAGGTTGGATTAAAATTATTTCTATTCTTCTTGACTGCAAAACACTCAACTTCTAAATCCATCCTATTCTAACAAAAGATTAGGATCTGCTATTTTTTGAATGTTTGACTTTGGCAAATTAGGTTATAACTCCATACCTCTTTTTTTCTGATCTATTAAACAAGGACAATAATGTTTGCCTTCTTTACATCACAAATTTGTTTCTAAAATCAAATTACATATTACATGTGATCTTATTTAAATCATGAAATGATATGTGAAGTAAGTATTATTATTAAACTTTAAATTACTTTAAACTTTAAGAGAAAAAGTCATAGGATAATGCATTTTTGACTGTGAAAGTAGGAATCCTTGGCTATGCTTCTAATCTCTGACATGCAATAGGCTTTGTAAATCTGAACAAGCTACTGTTTAATCTCTCAATGTTCTAGGCCATTCTCTAAAATTATAGGCAATGGAGAAGTTGCCAACCTGTAATCAGGAAGAAAGTTCCCTACAATGAAACAAGAATGACTTTTTCATTCTCCTCCCCAAATAAGTTTTATTATAATAGCATTGTTTCAATATAATATTACTATTTCAACAACTACTATTTGCTATCATTTCCCAATATATCCAGTTAGGGCGATTTACTCACTTTATCATTATAATTCACCTATTTTCTCTTCTTGTTATCTCAATGCCCTTCCTTCCTGCATGTGTTTTATTATCTTAGCACCTTTACTCTCTTTGGAAATATCAGTTAGTTAATAAATTTCAATATAATATTTTTAGAAGGATATACTTCTAAATATATCATATATATATATACATACATATATATGTATGTATATATATAATATGTATGTGTATATATATATATGTATGTGTGTATATATATATATATATATATACATATATATATATATATATATGTATATATATATATATATAATATCCTTTAAGATAGTCAATATGTGAGGTACTGGGATTAGAAGGACAAAACTTTTCTTAATCAAAAGAAAAATTCTCTCCTTCTTTTAGATCTATGTTATTCAATTTGATCCAGTCATAAACTTGGTTCTTCCCTGGACAATATCTTTCCTTTCTCAAAATGTTGAGTACCTGGCTCAAAATCTTTCTTCTTTTCTCAATATTTTGCCTTTTTTCCTTGTAGACATAATCATATGCATTTATACTTTCTCAAATACTCACTGCCCTGTTCTTTAATGCTCTTACTTATGATAATCTACTTTTCCACTCCATTTCAGCCATGGACAAAGATAGTCATATCCTTGATCTAATCATTATCCACACATCTTCATCTCCATGTTCCATTATATAATGTAACTCTTCTGACTAGTTCTACTACTCCTCTTTTAATTATACACTCCAACTGAGCCCTCATTTCTATTAGGTAAATCTTCTATATCTTCTTTATTAACTCACAATCCCATTTATCATAATGACTCTCTCAAAAGTTCATTTGTAATTATTCCTCAAATTTCCTATTGTTTCCCCTTTTCTCTGTTGAAAAGCTTGCTTCATATTTTACTCTAAAAGTTGAGACTATTTATCAGGAACTCACTCTTTTCCTTTCCTTCTCATATCACTCTAATGCCTTCTAAGGAAAACTTTTCTACCCGATTCAATATTCAGAGGCCCAATATACTTTTACCCTTCACTCTCAAATTGAACTACTTTGCTTCACTTTTCCTAATATTTTTGTGGAAATTTATTGAGAGTATTTAGTAGATGTGAATGTAGGAATTAAATTATCTAGTACTCATTTAGTTCAGACATTTAAAAAATTTAATTATTGTTTGTATCATCAGAAATATACTTAAAAATGACATTCCTCAAATCTAGATATCATTTTTAAATGTATTTATTTCTAATGAATGTTTCTCTCCCAACTCTGTGTGATACCAAGTGCACATTAAACATCTCTTAACTTTTCTCTTGAAGAAAAAACAAAAAACAAAGCCAAAATAATAAAAAGAAAAGAAAACAAAGCAAAACAACAATAATAAAACATGTTTTTGTTTTTTTTTTTTTTTTTTTTAAACAGAATTCAACTTCCATTATCAAACAAGTTAGATTATTCCTGAAAGGAAAGAAATATAGAAAGGATCAATACCAAGGTTTCTGATGGAAAATTTAGGCACTATTGAAGTGTACTATAAAATATACACATTTTGAAATTTAACATTTTATTTTTTTCAATTAAAGCTTTTTATTTTCAAAATATATACATGGATAATTTTTGACATTCATCCCTACAAATTTTTTTTTCCATTCCTTCCCTTCACTCCTTCCTCCACTTCGCAAATGATCCAATATATGTTAGACATGTGTAATTCCTCTGTACTATTTCTACAAATATGCAGCAAAAGAAAAATTGTTCAGAGAAGAAAAAATGAGAAAGAAATAAAATGCAAGCAAACAACAACAAAAAGAGTAAAAATGCTATATTGTGATCACTACTCAGTTTCCACAGTTCTCTCTCTGGGTGTAGATGGCTTTTTTCATCATAAGACCATTGGAACTGGTCTAAATCACTTTCTTGTTGATGAGAGTCATGGCCATCAGAATTGATCATTATATAATCTTGATGTTGCTGTGTATAGTGATCTCCTGGTTCTGCTCATTTCACTTAGCTTCAATTCATGCAAGTTTCTCCAGACCTCTCTGAAAATATCATGCTGATAATTTCTTATAGAACAATAATATTCCATAATATTTATATACTATAACTTGTTCAGCCATTCTCCAGTTTATGAGCATCCACTCAGTTTCCATTTTCTTGCCATAAACATTTTTACACAAGTGGGTCCCTTTCTCTTCTTTATGATATCTTTAGGATACAAGCCCAGTAGAAACACAGTTGGATCAATATGTATGCATGTTTCGGTAAAGTTCCAAATTACTCTCCAGAATGGTTGAATCAGTTCACAACTCCACCAACAATGTATTAGGGTCCCAGTTTCTCACATCTCATCCAACATTTGCCTTTATCTTTTCCTGTCATTTTAGAAAATCTGAGAGGTATGTGATGGTACCTCAGGGTTGTCTTAATTTGCATTTCTCTGATCAATAAAAACTAATATTTAAAAGACATATAGATAGAGAGATAAATATTGTTCATTTTATAAGTACATTTGTGACATGACATAAGCAAAGAGTCAGAAAATGTAGAAAGTGTCAATCAGTCAATAAATATTATCTTCTATGTGCCAAGCTCTTTATTAAATGCTGGAGATAAAAATATGAGAAAGTTATCAGAAGCTTTTCCCTCAAAGAGCTTACAATCTAATGGGGGAAGATAACTTAACATGTAACAGGGCATGATAGGGAAGTCAAAGATATCTGAGTGGGAAAGGCAAATATATCTGACACCCTCTTTATATTAAGTTTTAGAGGACAATTCTTAGCTTCATCCTCCAAGCAAAGAAACATGAAATACAGAGGGTATAGCTAAAATATGGTTAAATGCATTGTTATATTGTTACAGGATGGAAAAGTCTCTGGGTGTGATAAAAAAGTTGAAAAGATTTCAACCTGTTGAGTGTACTGATATATGCTCATGGATTGTATATCCACACTAATTAATGGGAGCTCAGATTTCACCTATTAAAATATTGAAGGATTACCAAAAAAGTTCAGAAAAATAACATGCTATGAATTCAGGAATATTTGATGTAAACTAAAAAGACAAGAACTGGTGAGTCAGGAACTGAGAAAGTACTGAATACAGCCCACAGTCCTTAGGACATGGAAGGATCACTGTGATGGATGATTATCGAAGATCTAGTGAAATGCTTTATTGAGAATTTAATCTCCCTCTTGGGCAAACCTGATCCTGTTTTAAACCATTCTAATTATTATAGATTCCTCCTTTTATTAAATTCAATGTTGCCCTTTACTTTCTATTTGATGGTCCCAACTTGAGTAATGTAGAACTACTGCAGAGTGGCCCTTCATATATTTGAAAGAAGCTGTCCAGGTTTTCTTCAATCCTTTCTTATCCAACATAATTATCCCCAATTTTTTCTACTGTTCCTCATATGTAATTATTTTAGACCCATTACTAAGCTTTTTAAAAATCTTATTTATGATGTACACACATGTGCACTTTATTACTAAAATGTGGTATTCTGAGCAGAAAGCAATTAGTCATATGCAGCTTGACAAGTACAAAATACCATGGTGCCCCCATTCTGTGTTAATTTTTTCTGAACACAGAACTCGGTATCTATAAAATACAGGTAATAATACTGCAAATGTTGTTAGGCTTATTTTGAGCATTTAAAATGATACATTTAAGGGGCTTAAGAGGGATAGATTATATGAGAACAATTGTTATTAACCACATCATCAATAATTATATGTCTAAGTGGTACATGTATGAGGTATTATCATTAAGAATAATAGTTATAAATATAGGAACAAGGACTACACATATGATGTCATAATTATAAAGAATTCCTAGGAGAGTGAACTCCCTTACTTACGTATTTAGAGACTTGTCTAGAACACTGAGAAAAAGTGACTTACTAAGAGTCACAGTGTCAAAGAAGAGAACTGAAATAGAATATTCACAATTTTAAGTCTAATTCTGTAGCCACTTTGCAAAATATAGATTGTCTTGTTTTGAAAGAAATTAATATACATTATATTATTTGATCTGTGCAATAACCCTGGGAGGTAAATGATGTATGAATCATTATATCTACCTTTTCAAACTGAGATTTCTAAAGGCTGGTTTGCTCAAAAATTTATTAATTAATTCATAAAATTATTTTTACATACTTCAAAGTTGGCCTATTTTCAGTTACATCACATTAATCAACAAAAATAATAATATTTTTCACATGAATTTTAACTAACCAGCACTTGTTACTATATTAGTCTCTATTAAAGTGACCTCATTATTGCCCTTTCTGGGTTCATTTTTAGCTTACTTTAAATAAATTTTCTAAAATCAAGTTTCATTTTCCTTTCCTTTTATATTTTTCCAATTATTTTTAAATACAGAATTTTTCTTCCTTACTTTATATATTCTGCATCTGGTCTTTAACTTGTCCATTATACTTTTTTTAAAAAACAAAATAGTAGGGGCAGAGCCAAGATGGTGGAGAGGATACACACACTTCTTTCTGAGCTCTCCTACTACCCTCATGCTACTACCCTCATATTAATTATGAAATTCAGCTTCTGAAATAGTGCAACTGGTAGAATCCACAAATATTGAGAGTGCAGCAAATTACCAGTAGAAGATAATTTCAAAGATCACCAGAAAAGGTCTATTTTGATTGGCCATGAGTACGGGAGGTGGGCAGGCACAGGTCGGGAGGCAGAGCATGGAGGCCAGAGCATGCTGAGCAGACCTGAGGTGGGCAGAATGTGGTCTCAGCCTGAGGAAAATTTTCCAGGAGTGTTACCACAGTGTGAGCTGCTTTGTTCTGGCAGTAAGCCAATAGATCAGCAGAGAAGCTATAAACACAGGGGGTTGGGGTAAAGACTATAACCCCAAAACATTATATTCTCTCAGGACCTGTCCACACCCACCCAACATCTGTAGTGACTCAGGAAGCTCTCAGAGTGAAACTGCTATGAAGACACAGCCTAGCCATTGCTGTCCAACTGTTGCTTCACTGCTACTTCCTGTTATCTGTAGAAGTAGCTTGGTATACCATACTATCCCAAAAGCAGAATGCAGTTTTTGTTGTTGTTGTTATTGTTATTTTCTTTGTTTCTTTTTTGTAAAAATGAGTAAAAAGTTAAAGTGGGCTCTAACTCTAGATAGGATCTATATTTATAGAGAGAAGATTTCAAACCATAAGAGACAAAAAACAGATTGTTCTAGATGAAACCCCAAAGGGGAATATGATCTGCTCCCCACAAAACAAGGCTATCATAGAATAAATTTAAAAGGCTCTTACAAGACAGCTAGAAGATAAATAGGGAAAAAAAAGGGAAGCTTGGCAAAAAGAGGGTCTGGATAAGTCACCCTACTCATTAAAAGATACAGTGGATAAAAAAAAAAAAAAAAAAACACAACTCCCTGAAAACAGAATTAGTGAAATGGAAAAAGAAAATAGCTCTCTAAAAAATAAAATTAGCAAAATGGGAAAAAAATATTCCATAGAACAAAACAAATTATTAAAAAACTCAATTACACAATTACAAAAAGAAATAAAAAAAATAAATGAAGAAAATATATTTTTTTAAAAATCAGAAATGAATGAATACATGGAAATGAATGACTTTAAGGAAACACCAAGAATCAGTCAAGCAAAACCAAAAAAAAAAAGAAAAAAAATTGAAAAAAAATGTTAAATACCTGCTTGGGAAAACAACAAACATGGAAAATAGATCTAAGAGAGATAAATTGAGGATTATTGCACTTGCTGAAAATTATGATGAAAGATCCTTGACAATATTTTCAGGAAATCATCAAAGAGAACTTGCCAGATATTATAGAAACAGAGAGTAAATTAGAAATTGCAAGAATTCATCAATCACCTACTGAAAAAGATCGCAAAATCAAAACTCCAGGAAATATTGTGGCTAAATTCCAGAAGTATCAAACCAATGAAAAAATACTACAAGCATCTAGGGAAAAAAAAATCAAATAAAGAGGAGCCACTATAAGGATTATTCAGGATCTAGCAGTGTCCACATTAAAGTATTGAAGGGTCTGGAATGTGATATTCCAAAAGGCTAAGGAACTCGGTATACAGCCAAGAATAATTTGCCCAGCCAAAATGTGCATTTTTTTCCAGGAATGAAGATGGACTTTCTTTTTTTCTTTTTTTTTTTAAATTATTTTTTTATTAATAATTTATATATATATATATATATATATTTTATAATATTATCACTTGTATTCATTTTTCCAAATTATCCCCCCCTCCCTCTATTCCCTCCCCCCGATGACAGGCAATCCCATACATTTTACATGTGTTACAATATAGTCTAGATACAATACATGTGTGTGAATATCATTTTCTTGTTGCACAATAAGCTTTAGATTCCGAAGGTACATGTAACCTGGGCAGACAGATATTAGTGCTAACAATTTACATTCACTTTCCAGTGTTTCTTCTCTGGGTGTAGCTACATCTGTCCATCATTGATCAACTGGAAGTGAGTTGGTTTTTCTTTATGTTGAAGATTTCCACTTCCATCAGAATACATCCTCATACTGTATTGTTGTTGAAGTGTACAGTGATCTTCTGGTTCTGCTCATTTCACTCAGCATCAGTTGATTTAAGTCTTTCCAGGCCTCTCTGTATTCCTCCTGATGGTCATTTCTTACAGAGCAATAATATTCCATAACCTTCATATACCATAATTTACCCAACCATTCTCCAACTGATGGACATCCATTCATCTTCCAGTTTCTAGCTACTACAAAAAGAGCTGCCACAAACATTTTGGCACATATATGTCTCTTTCCACTCTTTAGTATTTCTTTGGGATATAAGCCCAGTAGTAGCACTGCTGGGTCAAAGGGTATGCACAATTTGATAACATTTTGGGCATAATTCCAGATTGCTCTCCAGAATGGCTGGATTCTTTCGCAACTCCACAAGCAATGTATTAGTGTCCCAGTTTCCCCACATCCCCTCCAAATTCATCATTATTTGTTCCTGTCATCTTAGCCAATCTGACAGGTGTGTAGTGGTATCTCAGAGTTGTCTTAATTTGCATTTCTCTGATCAATAGTGATTTGGAACACTCTTTCATATGAGTGGATATAGTTTCAATTTCTTCCTCTGAGAATTGTCTGTTCATATCCTTTGACCATTTATCAATTGGAGAATGGTTCGGTTTCTTATAAATTAGGGTCAGTTCTCTATATATTTTGGAAATGAGACCTTTGTCAGAACCTTTAACTTTAAAAATATTTTCCCAATTTGTTACTTCCCTTCTAATCTTGTTTGCATTAGTATTATTTGTACAAAAACTTTTTAGTTTGATGTAATCAAAATCTTCTATTTTGTGATCAATAATGATCTCTAGTTCTCTTCTGGTCATAAATTCCTTCCTCCTCCACAAGTCTGAGAGGTAGATTATCCTCTGTTCCTCTAATCTATTTATTATCTCCCTCTTTATGCCTAAATCATGGACCTATTTTGATCTTATCTTGGTATATGGTGTTAAGTGTGGGTCCATATCTAATTTCTGCCATACTAATTTCCAGTTTTCCCAACAGTTTTTTCCGAATAATGAATTTTTATCCCTAATGTTGGTAACTTTGGGTTTGTCAAAGATTAGGTTGCTATATATGTACCTTTTTTTGTCCTTTGTATCTAATCTGTTCCACTGATCTACCGGTCTATTTCTTAGCCAATACCAAATGGTTTTGGTGACTGCTGCTATATAATATAGCTTTAGATCAGGTACACTTAGACCATCTTCCTCTGAGTTTTTTTTTTTTTTTCATTAGTTCCCTTTCAATTCTCGACCTTTTATTCTTCCATATGAATTTTGTTGTTATTTTTTCTAGGTCATTGAAATAGTTTCTTGGGAGTCTGATTGGTATAGCACTAAATAAATAGATTAGTTTGGGGAGTATTGTCATCTTTATTATATTCGCTCGGCCTATCCAAGAGCACTGAATGTCTTTCCAAATATTTAAATCTGATTTTATTTTTGTGACAAGTGTTTTGTAATTTTTCTCATATAATTCCTGACTTTTCTTTGGTAGATGGATTCCCAAATACTTTATACTCTCAACATTTGTTTGGAATGGAATTTCTCTTTGTATCTCTTGCTGTTGCATTTTGTTAGTGATATATAGAAATGCCGAGGATTTATGTGGATTTATTTTGTATCCTGCCACTTTGCTGAAATTTTGAATTATTTCTAGTAGCTTTTTAGCAGAGTCTTTGGGGTTCCCTAAGTATACCATCATGTCATCTGCAAAGAGTGATAGTTTAATTTCCTCATTTCCTACTCTAATTCCTTGAATCTCTTTCTTGGCTCTTATTGTCGAGGCTAGTGTTTCTAGTACTATATTGAATAGTAATGGTGATAGTGGGCAACCTTGTTTCACTCCTGATCTTACTGGGAAAGGTTGCAGTTTATTTCTATTGCATATTATGCTTACTGAAGGTCTTAAATATATGCTCCTGATTATTCTAAGGAATAGTCCATTTATTCCTATACTCTTAAGAGTTTTTAGTAGGAATGGATGTTGGATTTTGTCAAATGCTTTTTCTGCATCTATTGAGATGATCATATGGTTCTTATTAATTTGATTATTAATATGGTCAATTATATTAATAGTTTTCCTAATATTAAACCAGCCCTGCATTCCTGGTATGAATCCTACTTGATCATAGTGTATTATCCTGGAGATGATTTTCTGAAGTCTTTTTGCTAATATCTTATTTAAGATTTTAGCATCAATATTCATTAATGAAATTGGTCTATAATTTTCTTTCTCAGTTTTCAATCTACCTGGTTTAGGTATCAGTACCATGTCTGTGTCATAAAAGGAGTTTGGTAGGACTCCTTCATCCCCTATTTTTTCAAATAATTTATATAACATTGGGGCTAATTGTTCTTTAAATGTTTGGTAGAATTCACATGTGAATCCATCTGGCCCTGGGGATTTTTTCCTGGGGAGTTGATTAATAGCTTGTTCTATTTCGTTTTCTGAAATGGGACTATTTAAGCAATTTATCTCCTCCTCTGTTAATCTAGGGAGCCTTTATTTTTGGAGGAAGTCATTCATTTCACTTAAGTTATCAAATTTATTGGCATAAAGTTGGGCAAAGTAACTCCTTATTATTTCTCTAATTTCCTCTTCATTGGTGGAAAGATCTCCCTTTTCATTTGTAAGACTATCAATTTGATTTTCCTCTTTCTTTTTTTTTTGATCAAATTTACCAAAAGTTTATCTATTTTATTGGCTTTTTCGTAAAACCAACTCTTGGTTTTATTTATTAATTCAATAGTTTTTTTTACTTTCAATATTATTGATTTCTCCTTTTAATTTTTGTATTTAAAGTTTAATTTTTGGTTGGGGGTGAAGATGGACTTTCAATGAAATAGGTGCATTCCACCTATTTCTGATGAAAAAACAAGAACTAAACAAAAAAGTTTGATCTCCAAATATGACTCAAGAGAAATATAAAAAAAAATAAAAAATAAAATAAAAGATCTCCAGAACTATATTTCTATTATGAGTATACATAAAGAATACATGTATAATTTGGTTTTACTGTTATAATATAAAAAAGAAGCTAGAAGTGGAAAGGAAAATTTACCAGAAAAAGATAAAAGTAGAGGTACTATATCTCACCAAGAGGCAAAGGAAACTTATTATATCTGAAGTAAAAGCAGGAGGGGGATGAGCATAGTGCATATCTTATTCTCATTGGAATTGGCTTAAAGAGAAATATATTAGACATATTTGATTTACAGAGAAATTTTTCCCACCTCATTGAAAAGTGGTAGGGGAAAGCTGAAAAGGGAAGGATTTAAAGGGCTGAAACTCCTAAAAGGTGTGCTTGAATCAGACAACAGAGCACTTATGGCAAATTACCTATTGGACAATGATTCTGTTGGCATGTGTTTGGAAAAATGGCTCTTCTCACTGTTCCATGCTGGGTGGATGGGTGTATACAGATAATTGTAGGGAAGGATTAAGGGGTGGGGTGGTTGAGGGGAGAGAATTTCACTTTGAAGCAGGACCAGGAGAAGGGAAGTTGGTGGCGAGCTTGTGGCAGTTTATCTGTCTCTTTCTCTTCTCACCCTGAAGACCAAAAATTTTTACTTATCCTGACTCTGGCTGTTCCTGAGGCCTCCAGGCTACCCTGAACTTTACAGAAGGAGTAAGGTAAATAGAAAGGACAACACATAATGTGAGGAAAAAAGTTAAGAAAAGGGGAGGGACTCTAAGGTTGGGGGAGGTATCCTAAAGAGTAAGGGCTGCCTAAGACAAATGGTGTGCATAAGTTTAATACTGGGGAGGAGGGTAAGGGGGAATGAAAGGAGAAAAGAATAATCTGGGGTCAACAAGATGGCAGGAAATACAGATTTGTAATTTTAGCCATAAATATGAATGGGGTAAACTCCCCCATAAAGCAGAGGTGGATAGTAGACTGGATTAAATCCAAATTTCTGCAATGTGTTGTTTATAGGAAACACACTTAAAGCTGGGTGATACATACAGAGTAAAGGTAGAAAACTGGAGCAGAATCTACTATGCTTTAGGTGAAGTGAAAAAAGCAGGTGTAGCCATCCTTATCTGAGATCAAGTAAAAGCAAAAAATTGATCTAATTAAAAGAGAAAAGGAAGGGCACTATATTTTGCTTAAGGGTAGCATAGATAATGAAGCAATATCAATATTAAACATATATGCACCAAGTGGTATAGCATCTAAATTCTTAAAAAAGAAGTTAAGAGAACTGCAAGAAGAAATAGACAGAAAAACTGTAATAGTGGGAGATCTCAAACTTGCACTCTCAGAATTAGATAAATCAAATCACAAAATAAAAAAAAAAAAGAAATAAGTTAAGGAGTTAAATAGAATACTAGAAAAGTTAGGTATGATAGATCTTTGGAGAAAGCTAAATGGAGACAGAAAGGAGTACCCTTTCTTTTTGGCAATTCATAGAACCAATACAAAAATTGACCATATATTAGGACATAAAGACTTCAAATTCAAATGCAGAAAGGCAGACATAGCAAATGCATCATTTTCAGATCACAATGCAAAGAAATTTACATTCAATAAAAAGGCAGGGGGGAAATAGACCAATAAATAACTCAATAATCTCATTCCAAAGAATGATTGGGTGAAACAAACAATCCACTTTTAGAAAAAAAGGAATACAACAAGCTATTAATCAACTCCCTAAGAAAAAATACCCAAGACCAGATGGATTTACATATGAATTCTACCAAACATTTAAAGAACAATTAACTCCAATGCTATATAAACTATTTGAAAAAAAATAGGGATTGAAGGAGTCCTACCAAAGTCCTTTCATAACACAAGACATGGTACTGATACCTAAACAGGTAGGATGAAAACAGAGAAATAAAATTATAGACCAATTGCCCTAATGAATATTGATGCAAAAATCTTCAATAAAATCTTAGCAAAAAGATTACACAAAATCATCTCTAGGATAATACAACATGACCAAGTAGGAGTTTTACCAGGAAAGAAGGGCTGATTCAATATTAAGAAAGCTATCTATATCAATAACCAAATTAACGAAACCCATACAATCATCTCAATGGATGCAGAGAAAGCATTTGATAAAATCCAACATCCATTCCTATTAAAACACTTGATAGTATAGGAATCAATGGATTTTTCCTTAAAATAGTCAGGAGTATCTATTTAAAACCTTCAGTAAGCATCATATGTAATGGGGAAAAACTGGAACCATTCCCAATAAGATCGGGGTGAAAAAAGGTTGCCCACTATCAGCATAACTATTCAATATTGTATTAGAAATGCTAGCTTCAGCAATAAGAGTTGAGAAAGAGATTAAAGGAATTAGAGTAGGTAATGAGGAAACCAAATTATCACTCTTTCCAGATGATATGATGGTATATTTAGAGAACACTAGAAACTCTACTAAAAAAGCTATTAGAAATAATCCCCAACTTTATCAAAGTTCCAGGATAAACCCTCAGCATTTTTATACATTACCAACAAAACTCAACAGTAAGAGATACAATGAGAAATTCCATTTAAAACAACTGCTGATAGTTTAAATTTTTGAAAATCTATCTGCCAAGGGAAAGTCAGGAACTATATGAGCAAAACTACAAAACACTTTCCAACTAAACAATTGGAAAAATATTAAGTGTTATTAGGGCAAGTGAATATAATAAACATAAAGTAATGTATTTATTTAGTGCTGTATCAATCAGATTCCCAACAAGCTATTTTAATGATATAGAAAAAAAAATCATATGAAGAACAAAAGGTCAAGAATTTCAAGGGAAGTTATGAAAAAAAAAATCAAATGAAGGTGGCCTAGCTGTGTCTGGTCTAAAACTATATTACAAAGCAGTGGTCATCAAAACCATTTGGTATTGGCTAAAAAATGGACTAGTTGATCAGTGGAATAGGTTAGGTTCACAGGACAAAATAGTCAATAACTATAACAATCTAGTGTTTGACAAACCCAAAGATACCAACTTTTGAGATAAGAATTCTCTATTTGACAAAAACTGCTGGGAAAACTGAAAATTAGTATGGCAGAAACTAGGCATGTACCCATACTTAACACTGTACACCAATATAATATCAAAATGGGTTCATGATTTAGGCTTAAATAATGAGATTATAAATAAATTAGAAGAACATAGGATAGTTCACTTCTCAGACTTGTGGAGGAATTTGTGACCAAAGAAGTACTAGAGATCATTATAATCCCAAAATAGAAAATTTTGCTTATATCAAGTTTAAAAAACAAAACAAAACAAAACAAAACAAAAACAAACAAACAAATAAAACTTTTGTACAAGCAAAACTAATGGCAACAAGATTAGGAGGGAAGCAATAAATTGGGAAAACATTTTTACAGCTAAAGGTTCTGATAAAGGCCTTATTTCCAAAATATATAGGGAATTGATTCTGATTTAGAAGAAACCAAGCTATTCTCCAATTGATAAATGTTAAAAGGATGTGAACAGACAATTTTTTATGAAACTATTTCTACTCATATGAAAGGATGTTCCAATTCATTATTGATCAGGGGAATGTAAATTAAGACAAATCTGAGATTCCACTACACACTTGTCAAATTGTCTAAGATAACAGGAAAAGATAATGCTAAATTTTGGAGGGGATGTGGGAAAACTGGGACACTGATGCATTGTTGGTGGAGTTGTGCACAGATCCAAACATTCCAGAATGCAATTTGAACTACGCTCAAAAAGTTGTCAAACTGCATACCCTTTGACCCAGCAATGTTGCCACTGAGTTTATATTCCAAAGAAATATTAAAAAAGGCAATGGGACCTGTATGTGCAAAAAAGTTTGTGGCAGCCATTTTTAGTGGCTAGAAACTGGAAATTGAATGGATGTCCATCAATTGGAGAGTGGCTGGGTTAATTGAAGTATATGAATGTTATGGAATATTATTGTTCTGTAAGAAATGACCAGCAGGATGAATACAAAGAGGCTTGGAGAGACTTACATGAACTTATGTGAAATGAAATGACAGAACCCAGAGATCATTATACACTTCAACAATATTACTATATGAGGATAAATTCTGATGGAAGTGGATATCTTTTGCAATGAAAAGATCCAATTCAGTTCCAATTGATCAATGAACACAGCCAGCTACATCTATAGAATGAGCACTGGGAAATGAATGTGGATTGCTTGCATTTTTGTTTTTCTTCACCAGTTATTTTTACCTTTCTGAATTTTATTTTTCTTTTGTAACAAGAGAACTGTACAAATATGTACCCATATATTGTATTTAAGATATACTTTAACATAGTTAACATTTATGAGACTTCTTTATATCTAGGGCAGTGGGTGAAAGGAAGGAAGAAAAAAAGTGTCAACATAAGTGACTGCAAGGGACAATGTTTAAAAATTACCCATGCATATATTCTTAAAATAAAAATCTATAATAAAAATAATAAATAAATAAATAGAGTAAAAAGGCAAAGAGAGCTCTAAGTATAGAGAGCTTCTATAGTGAATCAGTTACACCCAGAGAACGAACTATGGGAAATGAGTGTGGACCACAACATAGCATTTCCACTCTTTCTTTTATTGTTTGCTTACATTTTTGTTTCCTTCTCGGGGTTTTTTTTTTTTCTTTCTTTCTAGTGCATTTTTTTTTGTGCAGCAAGATAACAGTATAAATATATATACATATATTGGATTTAACATATCTTTAACACATTTAACAAGTGTTAGACTACCTGCTATCTAGGAGAGGGGTTGGGGGGAAGGAGGGGAAAAGTTGGAACAGAAAGTTTTGCAAGGGTCAATGTTGAAAAATTACCCAAGCATATGTTTTGTAAATAAAGAGCTATAACAATAAAATAAAATAAAAAAAAACAATTATCTGATCATATGAAGTGCTATAGTATAATGCACTAGGAAATAATTCTATATCTGATATTTATATTTTAATACAATTTTATTGACTATTATAGAAATCTGTTAGTGTATATCACAAAGGATTGATTTTTATCATTTTATGTCATCTCAATATATCCAACATTTTTGATCTGAAGAGCAAGTGTCTTTGAATGCCATATGATGAAAAGACTAAGATAATTTATGTTATTCTCTTATGGGCAAGGCATAACATACAATTGACATCATATATCCATAAATAATTCACTAAGATATATGATCCATTAAAGTTAAAGGGCAGATAATATAATTATACCACTGTAAACTGTCAGTCATTCCATATTTCCCCAAAGACAAAAGAAAAACACTTTAGCCTCATTTTTAAGAGCTAACATAATATAATTCTAATTTACATTTATAGGCTCACTCAGTATTAATCTCTTTGATGATGCATTTTTCTTGTCTATAACACTGGAATACATCACTTATCTATGTATTAGTTTACTTTGCACTGCCATTCATGAAAAGCATTCATTATTCTTTTTTGTCTTTCCCCTTCTTCACCTCACCTCTAAAGAGTCTCAAAAGAGCAATCTCACTCATAATACCTTTTTTTAAATTTTGTTTGTTTTAGTCATATAAAAACATTCTTTCCATTTTCTGTTTTTCTTAAGTATTTTGCCTGAAAGTGTATTTTTTTCTTATTATATATATATATATATATATATATATATATATATATATATATATATATATAGGTTTTCTTCTCCGCTCCTCTTCTTACCAAATGGGAACACAGTAGTTTAGTAATCATAATAAGGATAATACTTATATTAATAAATAATTCAGAAATCCCTGTTACCCCACTTTTAAACTCACACTTTGTAAAGATACTATTAATTATGCAAGAATGTTAATTATGCATCCATTCACTGAACCTAACATATCATGCAGTTGAATCTCAGAGTTCTCAAAACAAAAATTTTCCAATTTTTAGCTAATCCACACTTCCTTAACTAACAACTTGATTGTGAATTCATATTGACATTTCTGCTCCTCTGTAAATCTGTTCCCTTTTTGTTATATTGTACATTTCCTACTGATTCTTCAATGTTACATTTTGTGATAACTTCCCAGATTATTATAGTTTTAGCTGAATTAATTCAGTAAAAGGGAATGTCAATCCCAGTCCTTAAAGATGAGTATAAGAAAAATAGAATTTTCAAACAATGTCAAAAACATTCTATCCTAAATTATTCATGGTGCTTAGTAACTTTATTGCTCACAGACATTTAATCATTGACTACCATGAACTTTTCATATTTTTTTCTGGTCATACATATGTGTCTTTTTTCCCACTGATGGCTTGGTAAATTGCAGCAGAGTATATTCCTAGGTCTCTGGAAGCAACTTGCCATTATTTTTTCATAATGATTGATTAAATTGTTTTTGTTTTGAAGTATTATATTATTGGGTTGTACTACAGAAATAAATACATTGACAGAGGGTTAATGCAATATAATTGTGATTTCAATTCCTTAATATATGATACCTTATCTTATATGCACATATAATAGGGTCTGTTAAATGCTACATTGCATACATACCATGTCTCCTCATCTATATTTTATGTTTTTTGAAAATAGATATCACTTTATAATAAAGAATAAAGAGAGAGAGATTCACTAGTAAGCTTATTTCCCTCCCTCCAAATGCTATTAAATTTTAATGTATTATGTAATTTAAAAAAAAAATCATAAATCATGACTCAGAAGGAATCTAATAGTGACTGAAACATGAAATCTAAATCTTCTTTATGAACATATTTTTCAGGATTCTATTTACATATTAATCAATATTAAATGTTTCAGTTGAATCCAGTTGTATCTGAAAAATGCAAATATTTCAGAAAATCTATTCTTTCTTGGGCAACTTTGTAAAAATTATCTACTTGTTTTTATCTAAACCATGGATCATTCCAATTTAATTATTCTAAAACTATGCTACTCTTAACTATAATCCACGAATTTGAATTTATCATTTCTAATTGATGGCAACTTCAAAGCATACATTTCTTTTAAAGAGTTAAAAATTGCAACTGCAAGATTAAGTGTAAATGGCATATTATGCTAAGTGAAAGTTTAATTAGAAGGGAAAACTTCAGTTGAATTTTTTTGTTTGATTAAGAATCTATAAGCAGATAACATCTAATTTAAATTTAAACATAAGCTATACAAATGATGTTGAAAAAGCTACATATCAATTTCAACATGAAACTTACAGAATTCAGAGTTTGAAAAGCCTGCAAAGGGTCTGGCCTGAAAATGAATTCACTCTACATTCTATTATAGAAGTCATGATTTAGTTTTCCTTGAAAACTTCCATTGAAGAGTAACCCACATTTTTTAAAAGCAGTCTGTTAGGGATTTTTCTTTTCCATTTATCTAACTTAAATTTATGTCTCTGAAGAACTGACCCAGTTCACATGGTTGTGTCCTATGAAGATAAACGAGACCTCTCCTTCAAATGATGTGTAGTCAAATATTAATTATGGTAATTACTTGATACCAGGAAAAGGAAGGAAGGAAGGAAAGAAGAAATAGAAGAAAGAGAAAGGGAGGGAGGGAGGGAAAGAGGAAAGGAGAAAGATAAAATTAAATAGTGATATATCTTGTGATTATCTTCATTGCACTTTGCCAGGCTTATCATTAGAAGTCAGCCATCAGTTTATTATCCAGGCCAAATTAAAAATATTTTCACTTTGGCAGGGCCTTCCATTGAATTTGCTCTAATGTATTGTCCTTGAGACCCGAGGATTACTACCAAAAATGAAACATAGTTGCAGTAGTGCTTTACTTTAAAAGGATTTAGTAACATTCTTTTTTTTATTTTAATTATATTTTTTATTAATTTTATAATTATAACATTTTTGACAGTACATATGTATAGGTAATTTTTTATAACATTATCCCTTGCACTCCCTTCTGTTCCGAATTTTTCCCCTCCTCCCCTCCACTCCCTCCCCTAGATGGCAGGCATATTAAATATGTTATACTATATCCTAGGTACAATATATATGTGCAAAACTGAATTGTGTTATTGTTGTTGTTGCAAAGGAAGAATTGGATTCAGAAGGTAAAAATAACCTGGGGAAAAAAACAAAAAAAAAATGCTAACAGTTTACACACATTTCCCAGTGTTTCTTCTCTGGATATAGCTGATTCTGTCCATCACTGATCAATTGGAATTGGATTAGCTCTTCTCTATGTTGAAGATATCCACTTCCATCAGCATACATCCTCATATAGTATTGTTGTTGAAGTGTATAATGATCTCCTAGTTCTGCTCATTTCACTCAGCATCAGTTGATGTAAGTCTCTCCAAGCCTCTCTGTATTCATCCTATTGGTCATTTCTTACAGAATAATAATATTCCATAACATTCATATACCATAATTTACCCAACCATTCTCCAATTGATGGACATCCACTCATCTTCCAGCTTCTAGCCACTATGAAAAGGGCTGCCACAAACATTTTGGCACATACAGGTCCCTTTCCCTTCTTTAGTATTTCCTTGGGATATAAGCCCAGTAGTAGTATGGCTGGGTCAAAGGGTATGCACATTTTGATAACTTTTTGGGCATAATTCCAGATTGCTCTCCAGAATGGTTGGATTCTTTTACAACTCCACCAACAATGCATCAGTGTCCCAGTTTTCCCACATCCCCTCGAATATTCATCAGTATTTGTTCCTGTCATATTAGCCAATCTGACAGGTGGTGTAGTACTATCTCAGAGTTGTATTAATTTGCATTTCTCTGATCAATAGTGATTTGGAACACTCTTTCATATGAGGGGACATAGATTCAATTTCATCATCTGAAAATTGTCTGTTCATATTCTTTGACCATTTATCAATTGGAGAATAGCTTGATTTCACTTAAATTAGAGTCAATTCTCTGTATATATTGGAGATGAGGCTTTTTTCAGAACCTTTAACTGTAAAAATGTTTTCCCAATTTATTACTTCCTTTCTGATCATGGTTTGTTTCTACAAAAGTTTCTTAATTTGGTGTAATCAAAATTTTCTATTTTGTGATCAATAATGATGTCTGATTCTCCTTTGGTCACAAATTACTTCCTCCTCTACAAGTCTGAGAGATAAACTATCCTATGTTCCTCTAATTTAATTATGATCTAGTTCTTTATGCCTAAATCATGGACCCATTTTGATCTTATCTTAGTATGTGGTGTTAAGTGGGGGTCCATGCCTAGTTTAGGCCATATTAATTTCCAGTTTTCCCAGCAGTTTTTTGTCAAATAATGAATTATTATCCCAAAAGTTGGGATCTTTGGTTTTGTCAAACACTAGATTACTATTTTTATTCACTATCTTGTCCTGTGAACCTAACCTATTCCACTGATCTACTAGTCTATTTCTTAGCCAATACCAAATGGCTTTGGTGACTGTTGCTTTATAACATAGTTCTAGATCAGGTACAGCTAGACCACCTTCATTTGATTTTTTTTCATTACTTCCCCTGAAATTCTTTATCTTTTTTCTTCCATATGAATTTTGTTTTTATTTTTTCTAGGTCATTAAAATAGTTTCTTGGGAGTCTGATTGGTATAGCACTAAATAAATAGATTAGTTTAGGAAGTATTGTCATCTTGATTATATTCACTCGACCTATCCAAGAGTACTTAATGTCTTTCCAATTATATAAATCTGACTTTATTTTTGTGGCAAGTGTTTTATAATTTTGCTCATATAATTCCTGACTTTCCTTTGGTAGATATATTCTCAAATATTTTATACTATCAACAGTTATTTTGAATGGAATTTCTCTTTGTATCTCTTGCTGTTGGATTGTTTTGCTAATGTATAAAAATGCTGAGGATTTATGTGGATTTATTTTGTATCCTGCAACTTTGCTAAAGTGATGAATTACTTCTAATAGCTTTTTAGCAGATGTCATCTCCAAAGAGTGATAGTTTGATTTCCTCATTACCCACTCTACTTCCTTGAATCTCTTTCTCAGCTCTTATTGCCAAGGCTAGCATTTGTAGTACAATATTGAATAGTAATGGTGATAGTGGGCAACCTTGTTAACACTCCTGATCTTACTGGGAAAGGTTCCAATTTATCACCATGGCATATGATGTTTACTGACAGTTTTAAATATATTTTAAGGAATACTCCATTTATTCTTATACTCTCAAGTGTTTTTAGTAGGAATGGTTGTTGGATTTTATCAAATGCTTTTTCTGCATGTATTGAGATGATCATATGTTTTTTGTTAATTTGGTTATTAAGATAGTTGATTATGCAAATAGTTTTCCTAATATTGAACCAGCCCTGAATTCCTGGTATAAATCCCACTTGGTCATAGTGTATTATCCTGGGGATGATTTTCTGTAGCTTTTTGCTAATATTTTATTTAATATTTTAGAATTAATATTCATTAGGGAGATTGGTCTATAATTTTCTTTCTCTGTTTTCAGCCTACCTGGTTTATGTATCAATACCATGTCTGTGTCATAAAAGGAATTTGATAGGACTCCTTCAATCTCTATTTTTTTCAAATAGTTTATATAGCATTAGAGTTAGTTGTTCTTTAAATGTTTGGTCGAATTTACATGTAAATCCATCTGGTCCTGGGAATTTTTTCTTAGGGACTTGGTTAATAGCTTGTTCTATTTTTTTTTCCTGAAATGGGACTATTTAGACTATTCACGTCTTCCTCTGTTAATCTGGGCAAGCTATATTTTTGAAGGTGTTCTTCCATTTCATATAAGTTATCAAATTTATTGGCATAAAATTGGGCAAAGTAGCTCCTAACTATTGTTCTAATTTCCTCTTCATTAGTGGTGAGTTCACCCTTTTCATTTTTAAAACTATCAATTTGTTTTTTTCTCTTTCCTTTTTTAATCAGATTTACTGAAGGTTTGTCTATTTTGTTGGTTTTTTCATAGAACCAACTCTTAGTTTTATTAATTAATTCAATAGTTTTTTTTTTTTTTTTTAACTTTCAATTTTATTAATCTCACCTTTTATTTTTAGAATTTCAAGTTTCGTGTTTGTCTGGGGTTTTTTAATGTGTTCCTTTTCTAGCATTTATAGTTGTAAGTCCAATTCATTGACCTTCTCTTTCTCTGTTTTATGCAAATAGGCCTCCTATATGTATAGGAGACATAAAATTTCCCCTTATTACTGCTTTGGCTGTATCCCACACATTTTGGTATGATGTCTCATTATTGTCATTTTCTTGGGTGAAGTTATTAATTATGTCTATGATTTGCTGTTTCACCCAATCATTTTTTAGTATGAGATTATTTAGTTTCTATTTTTCTTTTTGGTCTATTTTCCCCCTGCCTTTTTATTGAATGTAATTTTCATTGCATTGTGGTCTGTAAAGGATGCATTTACTATTTTTGCCTTACTGCATTTAATTTTGAGGTTTTTATGCCCTAGTATAGGATCAATTTTTTGTATAAGTTCCATGAACTGCTGAGAAGAAAGTTTACTCCTTTTTGTCTTCATTTAGCTTTCACCAAAGACCTATCATATCAAACTTTTCTAGTATTCTATTTACCTCTTTGACTTCTTTCTTATTTATTTTGTGGTTTGATTTATCTAATTCTGAGAGTGTAAGGTTGAGATCTCCCACTAATATAGTTTTACTGTCTAATTCTTCTTACAGCTTACTTAATTCCTCTTTTAAGAATTTATGTGCTGCACTACTTGGTGCGTATATGTTTAATATTGCTACTGCTTCATTATCTATGCTACCTTTTAGGAAGATATAATGCCCTTCCTTATCTCTTTTAATTAGATCTATTTTTGTTTTTGCTTGATCTGAAATAAGGATGGCTATCCCTGCTTTTTTCTGCTTCACTTGAAGCATAGAAGATTCTGCTCCACCCTTTTACTTTTATTCTGAATGTATCACCCTGTTTCAGGTGTATTTCCTGTAAACAACATATAGTAGGATTCTGGCTTTTAATCCAGTCAGCTAACTGCTTCCTCTTTATGGGGAAGTTTATCCCATTCCCATTTATAGTTAGAATGACTAATTCTATGTTGCTTGCCATCCTGTTAACCCCTGTTTATGCTTTCCTCCTTTCCTTCCCTCTTACTCCCCTACCCAGTATTAAACTTGTGAGCACCACTTGCTTTTCACAGTCCTCCCTTTTTAATATCCCTTAAAGTTCCTCCCCCTATTTTACCCCTTTTCCTCACAATTTATGTATTCTCTTCCCCTTAGCTTGCTCCTTCCCACCCACTTTTCAAGGAAGTGCAACAAATTTCACCATAAATCGAACATGTCAATTGATACTATTTTCATCTCCCTCCTTTCTTTTTCTCAGATATAATAGTTACCTTTGCCTCTTTATGAGATGTAGTATCAACACTTTACCCTTTTTTATGATATAATTCCCTTTCCACCTCTAGCTTCTAGGACAAATTATATATGTGTTCTTTACATATCTTTATGGCAGAAATATAGTTCTCAATATTTCTTTTTACCTTTTGAGAAATCTCTTGAGTTCTGTATTTGAAGATCAAACCTTTTATGTAGGTCTGGTTTTTTCACCAAGAATAGATGGAATTCATTTATTTCATTAATTGTCCATCTTCTTCCCTGGAAAATGATGCTCATTTTTGCTGGGTAAATTATTCTTGGCTGCATACCAACTTCCTTAGCCTTTTGGAATATCATATTCCAGGCCCTTCTTTCCTTTAATGTGCACACTGCTAGATCCTGGGTTATCCTTATTGTGGCTGCTCTATATCTGAATTCTTTTTTTCTAGCAGCTTCCAATATTTTTTTCCTTCGTCTGATGGTTCTTGACCTTGGCCAGTATATTTCTTGGCATTTTGATTTTAAGGTCCCTTTCAGTAGGTGATTGATGAATTTTTTTCAATGTTTATTTTACCCTCTGTTTCTAAAACATCTGGGCAGTTCTCTTTGATAATTTCCTGGAAAATAGTGTCCAGGCTCTTTTTTCCCTCACATTTTTCAGGGAGTCCGATTATTCTCAAATTGTCTCTCCTGGATCTGTTTTCCAGGTCTGTTGTCTTTCTAATAAGTTACTTGACATTCATTTCAATTGTTTCATTTTTCTGGTTTTGCTTGACTACTTCTTGGTTTCTCCTTGAGTCATTCATTTCTACTTGTTCAAGCCTAATTTTCAGTGATGTATTTTCTTCTCACTTTTTAAAATATCTTTTTGTAATTTTCCAATTGAATTTTTAAGTGAGTTTTTTTCTTCTATGGAATTTTTTTCCATTTCATCCAATTTATTTTTTAGAGAGCTGTTTTCTTTTTCCAATTCATTAATTTTATTTCTCAATGATTTCTTTTCTTTATCCACTCTGTCTTTAAATGGCTGGGATGACCTCTCCAGACTCTCTTCTCAAGCTTCTCTTTCCTTTACCCATTTCTCTTCTAGTTCTCTAGCTTTTTGATTTCCTCTATGAGAGTTTTGTGTATTGAGGAGCAGATCATATCCCCCTTAGGGGATTCCTCTGGAGACAGTCTGCTTTTAGTTCCTCAGGGTTTGGAGTCTCTATCCATACAGAAGCTGACAATGGTTGGAGCCCTTTTAAATTTTTTGTTCTTTTTGTCAGAGTGGGAAGAGAAGAAAACAAATTGACAAGAGAAACAATTGGTCTGTTTCTGGGGGAGATGGGGCTGGATGATGTTACTGGGCTTCCTCTACAGATTACAGGAGACAGCAGTGAGGCACTAGCAGGACAAGGGCAGGGGTTATTCTTTACCTCTGGTGCTTACACCTTCTCTGCTGCTCCTGGCTTGCTGCAAGATGGAGTATCCACTCTGGGGTAAAGGTCGTTTTGCAGAAACAGAAGAGATTGCACCCCTCCCCACTCTGGTCTGAGCAGTGTAAGCTGCCTGCCTTGCTCTCACTGCTTGCCCTCAGTCTCTGCCCAATCTGTTCATCCCCTCCCCCAAGGAAACACAGACTTTTTCTGGCAAATTTTAAAAATGCCTTCTGTTGGTGACTATTTGTGGGTTTCTTTACTGGTCAAGCATTAATTCTGAGGCTTGTCATGAAGTAAGTTCTGAGAGAAAACGAGAAAGCTCAAGCAGCTATTTGCCTCCTCTCTGCCATCTTGGCCAGAAGTGCCTTTAGTAACATTCATAATCACCTAGGAATAGTAAAGTTAATTATGAAAGTATTTTATCATTGTTTTTTTGTCATGTTATGATAGAGGGTGTGTACCTGAGTTTCCTTGTGTTCTGAAAAGTTAGTTTAAATACTCCTTGTTTTACTTTTCAATATCCTGCTGTTTACTGTCCTGATTCCAATTGTCTATCAAATTCAGAATAGGACCTGATACACTTCTATCCAGTTGGAAGGAAAGCTACAGCAAATCTGGATGGCACTGAAAAAGAAATCCTATTGCCAAAAATGGTTCTTTTCATTGAAACTATAGTTTTTCTAGTGTTCATGTATGGCTGTGAATGTTGGATTGTAATGAAAGTTCAGTGTTGCAGAACCAGTATTTTTGGATTGAGGTACCATAGAAGACTTTTGAGAGTTCCTTGGACAGCAAGAAGATCAAATCAATTAATTAAATTAATTAATTAAATTAACTCTTGACATTCATTGGAAGGACAAATGCTGAAGCTTAAATATTTGGTCATATAATGAGAACACAGAATTCAATAGAAAACATTCTTCTGCTGGAAGAGTTTAAAGTCAAAAGGAAAATGGGATAGGAAAAGATGAGATAAATATATAGTGTCATGGAAACAATGAGCATAGCCTTGGATAGTTATCTGGAGATAGTGGAGAACAGAGGATAGAAGGACATAATGAGTGATGGTCCACAGAGTTGTTCTTGTAATCTAAGAAGAAGGAATGTGGAGTCAAAATGACTTGAGGTTTAGGTTCTAGCTATGTTATTCCATGTGGTTCACAAGCTTCTTAAATCTTACTTTTCTCATAAGTAAAATCAGAGATTTGGTGACTTCTAAGTTCTTTCCTTGTCCAAATATATGATCCTGTTATCTGTGACTCTGTGGTAAGTCAGATTTTTTTTTAATATTGTTATGGATATCTAATCATTTGTAATTCTACTGGTTTATAATCTTTATGAGTTGTATTTCAATTTATTTCAGTACCTATAAAATTTGTATGCAAAGCAAGTGCTTAATAAATGTTTAAAGAAGGCAGAAAATAAGATTTTATCTAATAGAGAGGAAAATAACCAACCTTAAGTCTAAGAGTTAAACTTAATAATTTAAACAAAAATATAAACATTCAGCTGACTTTCATGCCTATAGACTGCTGAGAAATGTAATGACTTGAATGAAAACTGATATGCTACATTAGCAAAATTCTTGTTTATTAAAGCTTTCCTTATTAGACCTTTTAAATTTTCTTTTTTTGCAGCTTCTTTTTTCATGTTTTTTTTTTTCTTTTTAAAGCTTTTTCTTTTCAAAACATATGCCTGGATATTTTTCATCATTGATCCTTGCATAGCCTTGTGCTTTAGATTTTCCTCTCATTTCCCCCACTCCTTCACCCTGATGGAAAGCAATTCATTATATGTTACAGATAGTAAAATATAAATTAATCCAGTTTGTGTAAACATTTATACAATTTCTTACTGGATGAGAACAATCAAATCAAAAAAGGAAAAAATTAGAAAAAACAAAATGCAAGCAAGCAACAATAAAAAGTTCCCATAGCACTGTCTTTGGGTGTAGATGGTTATGTTCATTACAAGATCATTGGAACTTGTGTGAATCATCTCATAGTTGGAAAAAGTCATGTTAATCTTAATTGATTGTCCTATAAACTTTATGTTGCTGAATTCAGTTATCTGGTTCTGTTTGTTTCAATTAGCATCAGTTCACGTAAGTTTTCCCAAGCCCTTTAAAATCATCCTCCTTACCATTTCTCATAGAGCAATAACACTATATTATATTCATATACCATAACTTATTCAGACATTCTCCAAATGATGGGCATCCACTAAGTTTCCAGTTTGTTGGCACTATTAAAAGGGCTGTCACACTACACCCGGAGAAGGAACACTGGGAAGTGAATGTAAATTGTTAGCACTACTGTCTATCTACCCAGGTTACTTATACCTTCGGAATCTAATACTTAATGTGCAACAAGAAAATGGTATTTACACACATATATTGTATCTAGGTTATATTGTAACATATGTAAAATATATGGGATTGCCTGTCATCAAGGGGATGGGGAGTAGAGGGAAGGAGGAGATAATTTGGAAAAATGAATACAAGGGATAATATTATAAAAAAAATTACTCATGCAAATATACTGCAAAAAAAATTATAAATAAATAAAATTTAAAAAAAAGAAAGAAAAGGGCTGTCACAAACATTTTTGCATATGTAAGCTCTTTCCTGCCTTGAAGATCTCTTTGGAGTATGTCCTAATAAAAACACTGCTGGATCAAGGGTTATGCACAGATGGATAACGTTTTGAACATAGTTCCAAATTGCTCTCCAAAATGGCTGGATCCATTCACAGTTCCAGCAACAATGTATTAGTGTCTCAGTTTTCTAAATCTCCTCCAACATTCATCATTCTCTTTTCCTGTCATCTTAGCTTATTTGAGAGGTGTGTAGTGGTATGTCAGAGTTATCTTAATTTGCAATTATCTAATCAATAGTGATTTAGTGCATCTTTTCATATGATTAGAAATGGTTTTAATATCTTCATCTGAAAATTGTTTGTTCATATCCATTGACCATTTATCATTTGGAGAATGGCTTGAATTCTTATAAATTTGAGTCACTTCTCTATATATTTCAGAAATGAGGCCTTTATCAGAACCCTTAAATGTAAAATGTTTTCCCAATTTGTTGCTTCCTACCTAACCTTGTATAGATTAGTTTTGTTTGTACAAAAGCTTTTTAGCTTAATATAATCAAAATTATATATTTGGTGTTCAATTATGAGTTCCAGGTCTTCTTTGGACACACATTTCTTCCTTCTCCACACATCTGAAAGGTGAACTATATTACGTTCTAATTTGCTTATAGGTCATCCTTTATGTCTAAATCATGAACCTGTTTTGACTTATCTTGGTATGTGGTGTTAATGCCTAGTTCCTTCTATACTAGTGTCCAATTTTCCAAGAAGTTTGTTTTTGGTTTTTTTTTTTTTTTCAAATAGTGAGTTCTAATCCCAAAACCTGGGTTCTTTGGGTGTGCGAAACAATAGCTTGCTATATTTATTGACTATTTTGTCCTGTGATCCTAAATTTTTTTCACTAATCAACTACTAGGTTTCTTATCCAGTACCAACTGGTTTTGATAACTGCAGTTCTATAATGTAGTTTTAGGCCTGGCACAGATAGGCCACTTTATTGGCATTTTTTTCATTAACTCTCAAATTCATCAATTTTTTCAATTAATCAACTAATTTCAATTAATTCAATTATTGAGCTTTTGTTCTTCCAGATGAAATTTGTTATTATTTTTTTTCTATGTCTGTAAAATAATTTCTTGGGTATTTGAATGGAATGGTTTAAAATAAGTAGATTAATTTAAATCCTATTGTCATTTGTGTTATATTCATTCTGCCTACCCAAGAACATTTGATATTTTTCCAACTGATTAGATCTAACTTTGTGTGGAAAGTGTTTTGTTGTTCTGTTCATATAGTTCCTGACTTTTCCTTGGCAAATAGATTCTAAAATATTTTCTACTATCAACAGTAATTTTGAATGGAATTTCACTTTGCTTCACAATTTCTTGCTGCTGGATTTTGTTGATAATATATAAAAATGCTTATTATTTATGTGGATTTATTTTGTATCCTGCAACTTTGCTAAAGTTGTCGATTTTTGCTAGTTTTTTTAATTGATTCTTTAGGGTTCTCTAAGTACACCATCATATCATCTGCAAAGAGTGGTAATTTGATTTCCTCATTTACTATTCTAATTCCTTTAACCTCTTTTTCTTCTTTTATTGCCGAAGCTAAAATTTCTTTTTTTTTTTTAATTATTATAGCTTTTTACTTACAAGATATATGCATGGGTAATTTTACAGCACTAACAATTGCCAAGCCTTTTGTTCCAATTTTTCTCCTCCTTCCCCTCACCCCCCTCCTCCAGATGGCAGGTTGACCAATACATGTTACATATGTTAAAGTAGAAATTAAATACAATATATGTATGCATGTCCAAACAGTTATTTTGCTGTACAAAAAAGAATTGGACTTTGAATTAGGGTACAATTAGCCTGTGAAGGAAATAAAAAATGCAGGCAGACAATCTATGTAGTGGTTCATAATCATCTCCCAGAGTTCTTTGGCTGGGCAAAATTGGTTCAGTTTATTATTGCTCTATTCAAACTGATTTGGTTCATCTCATTGTTGAAGAGGGCCACAACCATCAGAACTGATCATCATATAGTCTTGTTGAGTATATAATGATCTCCTGGTCCTGCTCATTTCATTCAGCATCAGTTCATATAAATCTTTCCAGGCCTTTCTTAAATCATCCTGTTGGTCATTTCTTACAGAAAAATAATATTCCATAATATTCATATACCATAGTTTATTCAGGCATTCTCCAGTTGATGGGCATACACTCAGCTTCCAGTTTCTGGCCACTACAAAGAGAGCTGCCACAAACTTTCTTGCACATACAGGTCCCTTTCCCTTCTTTAAGATCCCTTTGAGATATAAGGCCAGTAGTAACACTGCTGGGTCAAAGGGTATGCACAGTTTGATAACTTTTTGAACATAATTCCAAATCACTCTCCAGAATGGCTGGATGTATTCACAATTCCACCAACAATGTCTCAGTGTCCCTGTTTTCCCACATCCCCTCCAACATTCTGCATTATCTTTTCCTGTCATTCTAGCCAATCTGACAGTTGTGTGGTGGTATCTCAGAATTGCCTTAGTTTGCATTTCTCTGATTAATAATGACTTGGAGCATCAATTCATATGGCTAGAAATAGTTTCAATTTCTTCATCTGAGAATTGTCTGTTCATATTCTTTAACCATTTATCAATTGAAGAATGGCTTGATTTCTTATAAACAGGTCAATTTTCTATATATTTTGGAAATGAAGCCTTTATCAGAATCTTTGACTGTAAAAATGTTTTCCCAGTTTATCGCTTCCCTTCTAGTCTTGTCTGCATTAGTTTTGTTTGTATAAAAACTTTTCATTTTGATATAATCAAAATTTTCTATTTTGTGATCAATAATGATCTCTAGTTCTTCTTTGGTCATAAATTCCTTTCTCTTCCACAGGTCTGAGAGGTAAACTATCCCATGTTCCTCTAATTTATTCTCAATCTCATTCTTTATGCCTAGATCATGAGCAAAGCTAACACATTTAAAACAATATTGAATAATAATGGCTATAGTGGGCAATCTTGTTTTACCCTGATCTTATTGGGAATGGTTCTAGTTCGTTCTCATTATGTATGATGCTTGCTGATGGTTTTAAATAAATGTTACTGATCTAAATTAAATATTTTTATTTTCACAACATATGAATGAATAATTTTCAACACTCTTATAAAACTTTGTGTTCCAAATTTTCCCTCCCTTTCCCCTATCCCTTCTCCTATACATTAAATATTTCAGATTCTTCTATATCTATTTCTACAATTATCATGTTACACCAGAAAAATCAGATCAAAAAGGGAAAAATGAGAAAAAAAAAAAAAAAAAAAACAAATGCAAGCAAACAACAACAAAAAAGAGTAAAAATACTATGTTGTGATCTACATTCAGTTCCCACAGTCCTCTCTCTGGTGGCAAATGGCTCTCATCACAGATATTGGAACTGACCTGAATCATTTCATTGTTGAAGAGAGCCACATCTATCAAAACTGATCATCTTGTAAGCCTGATGATGACATGTATAATGATCTCCTGGTTCTGCTCATTTTATTAGCCAAATTATTTATGAATGTTAAGCAACTCTTTGATTTTTTCATTATCTGATGACTAATAAAATTTTCTCACTGGTAATCTCCCAACAAATATGTAACACGAGCACCACATAAAAATATATTTTCTGTGCAAATATCCTTTTAGCAGAAACATAGAAAATGTTTTTGTTATAGTGAAGTAGAATCACAAGATCAAATTGAAGCCCTTTTCTGCCATCTATATTATCTAATTTTAAGAGAGGGATATGCTAGAGCAAGTTCAAACTGGTTGACAAAACCCTATGTTGAATTCTCAGGGAGCATTTACATTTCAGAAATTGACAAATACTTCAAATCATGGCTATGTTTTTAAATGTCCAATCTCAAAAAAAAAAAGTTTTAAAGAGTATAACAATGAAAAGTCTAACATTTAAACTTAAATGTATGTGGTATATTTTTCACTCTCTCACCCCTTTTTATAGCTATTGGTTGAATAGTTACCAGTATACTATGGCTTTTAAGGAAATTATCCAACATATCTGGGCCTTGGTTTCATCAAATGTAAAAAAAATGTTGTTAAATAAATTATATATATATATATATATATATATATATATATTCTTGTATAGTTCTAGGCATTGATACACATTAAATTGAACTTGTAATGCAGCTGTTCTTTTTATGCATCCCTTTAATGTTTATTATTTGATTATACATAGAATCTGATTAGTTTTAGATTAGAAACTCTTTGAAGTCAAATAACTTTTCTGTGAAATTCTTGGCTCATAATTAGATGCAAAAGATTTATTCTTACTACATTTGTCCTTATTTTTATTATAGCTTTTGGTGCCATAGCTGCTGATTTTTATTGTTTTTGTAAGTTGTAAGCATAAACCAATTTTTGCTCTTTGTGTTTTTATAAGTTTATAGACTCACTAAATATTTCCCTATTTGTATAAGGATGTGCACTCTCCTCTCTTGTTTAAAATATATTCATTTTTGTGGGATAATATTTTGAACAGATAAAGGTTTAGGGTGAGGTATATAAAAAAGTGAGGATAAAAGTTCAAAGAACTCAAAGAATATTTCAAAGACAGTGGAGGATAGATGATGATAGAGAATAGAGATGAACAGAATCACATACTTGGCTTTATAAAATATTATAAAAAGACTGATAGGAAAATAGTTTAAAAAGAGCCTTACAAAGGACTGATTATATAGCCTTTAAATTTAGTTATCTGAATATTCTATGAAATTCACAGATTGTTGTGCTTGTTTCTAGAGAAATTTTGCACAATAGTATTTAAAAATTGCCTCACAGTACAACTTTTAAAAGTCATCACTAATGTGAATTTATCATTAGGTTACTGATCTGTGGGAGAATCTATGAATTTCAGTTGTTTTTAGTGAGTGTTTTGATTTTTAAATCATATATCTCAATACAAGTGAAATTATATTAAAATGAAGTATTTTATTTTTGAGACCATAGTAATATAACATAGAAAACTAGTGAATTACAATTTCCATGGGAGTGAGAAATGAAATGAAACAAAACAAAAGCAACAATATAGGCCAGGATTACTCTTCTCTCTCTCTCTCTCTCTCTCTCTCTCTCTCTCTCTCTCTCTCTCTCTCTCTCTCTCTCTTTCACTCGCTCTCTCTCTCTCCTCTCTTTCTATATTCATATATGCATATGTGTATGAACTGTTGAACACATAAGAAATTTAAAAAGGGCAGGTCACCTTAAAGTGTACATTTTTACTAATTAAAATAGTCTTTTGTACCAGCTGAAGCAGACATCCTTTATGAAATGGGCAAACCTTTCATTAAAACAATGCATTCTCTGGATGACAAAGAAAATAATCCATTTTGTTGTGGCTAATGAAAAGAGATTACTGTTAACATGTAACAAAAAAAAAAAAAAAAAAAAAAAGGGATCACTGGAACAAGTTGACATAGTACCTAAACAGAATATCATATAATCTCAGTATCTCATTTAATCTAACCATTTAGTAACATAAAGGGATACTTTTGCCAATTTTCTTTAAACTTATTTTACCATATTGATTCCCATCCAACTGAAGTCTTGATTTTCAGTGCTATAATTCAATAAATTATTCTACCTAGAACTGAAAATAACATTCTGAATAAAACTTGTGCAGAAGACAATGAAAAAAGGACAATGACCTTTCCTTTAGATGATATATCTAGTCAAAGAGTCTGTTAATATTTTATAACCTGTATCACCCTCAATGAAATGTTAAAATTAGAGCAACAACTAAAAGTCTATAAGCTTTTCTTTATATAAACTGTAGTCAAGTCAAATGTGCTCCATGGTATATTGGTATATTCATGCAACTGAACATTTTAATGTAAATATTGGGGTTTTTTACTTGTACTCTTATATTTTCATAGATTTGTGATCTGATCTTCATTAATATTCCAACCAGTACAGACTGTAAAGTTAACTTGCAATACATCCATCTGGAGTCCTTTGAGTATGATTGTTACATCTTCCAGTAACTCCCCTTTCCTCCCCAATGGATGAGAGATTATTTATTTTTCTAGATGGCCAATGTGCCTCCTTTTCAGATCAAAATGTTTTCATGATCATATAGTTTGTACTATATCTCACATGTAACTTTTGGGGATAATGTACAGCAATTTACTAATACCTATTGTGCATTTTTCATCTCTCTTTTGGATCATTTGCAAATATTCTTCTGAAATTACATTTTTTTCATAGTTTCTAACCTTATTACATCAACCAGATGGATGTTGCAGTGAAAAGGACTGTGGGTTTAAGGCATTATGCAATATTCAAAATTACATTTTCCGTCTTCTCCCCCAGTTAGTTGTGAATGCCACTCCATAGTACTAAGATATATTCATAATACCCACATCCACAAATACCCTTTCATACAAATGAACATGTTCCTGCTATGTTGCTGCATATATTTAGTGAAAAATCCCCTCATTCCTCATTTTCTAACTAAATTAGTACTCTTTGTTCTTTTTTCCAATTTTTAACAAATATACCCCTTTAGGACATCATCTAAAAAAAGAAGAAAATTAGAAATTATCCAAATAGATACCAAAAGGGAAAGAGTTTCAAGAAAATATGTGGGGGGAAATAAACTTAGAGATTACTAGAAGAAAAATAATATTCTGAAAAAATACCTAAAGCTCTAGAATACTAGGCCCCATTCTTCTTCTAAAGGAAACAGAAGCCCCTTATGTTTCAGTAGATTGTTACTAATAGCTAAAGAATTAGTCCATAGTAAATTAGTCTATAATCCAAGTAATTTGACTTTCTTTAACTCTTGTATGATAATATGATCCTTGATGTGCTTCAACTGTGAATGTTGCAAAAAATGGGCATTCTTTTTGGAAAACTACCTGGTCATACTTTTTAAAAATGATATTGACAATCTGTGTAGACTAGGACAAAAGCATAAATCTTGGTTAGAAAAGGTAAATGAATAAAGTAAACATATGATTGAAAAGCCCATACTATCCTAAGGGAGGAAAAAACCTTGATATCTAGAGTTATTTGAAATATTTTCATGTGGAAGAGGAATTGATTGTAATTGTATTATGTGACTTAAAATGTCACTGATTATAAGTTGCAATTTATAATTCATATATATATATACATATACATATATATATGTATATATATATACATATATGTATAAGTTGCAAATTATATTTCTTATATTTTAAATCATAGATTTTCATTATAATGATCAAAGAAAATACTACAAACTTTAGAAGCAATGTATTGATGCATTATATGCCCCAAGAGTAATGATTTCCATTCTTCTGCTACAATAGAAAGTATAATTGTTGCATTTGTTGTAAAGGCTTGATAACTTCACATGCATATTACTATTCTACTTAACCTATTTTCGTCAATCAGGGAACCAAGCATAATATTCTTGCCAATTTTTTCTGCCTTGTGGAAGGAAGTTAGTTCATAACTTACTGTAAATCAGGGATTGAGCTTGCTCACTTTGATATGTACAGTTTTCATCTTTAACCATAAGTAATCACATGTTTGTATCTGCTTGTCAATAAGTCTAATGACAGTTTGATTTAATATAAAGTCTTTAAAAAGAAACAAACAGAGGAAAGTTATGTCAGTGTCACCTCATTTAAGTTATTTGTCTGCTTATACTAAAAATTGATAATCAAAAATGCATAAAACTTGTTAGATATATATGCTACCAATAACATATATTTACCCATCTCATGAAAAGAAACATGATGGGTGATTTGTAAGGGGATATTTCATAATTATAAATCCTAAGAGAAATAACAAACTATAAGATGCTATGAAAAAATAATACACAAAAGCAATAACTGCATAATATGTGTAAAGAACTATTCTGGGCATTGGTAAAGATCCCATTTAAATAAGATGCTTCCTCTCTACTTACATGGCTATCTAATTGCTACTTTCCATGAAAACGAGACCAGGAGGGGGCAGAGTCAAGATGGTGGAGAAGATACGCATGCATTTCTAAGTTCCTTTCTACCCTCAATACCAACTAGTTAAATAAAGCCTCAAAAATAACACTGAACTGATAAAAACCACAAGGATTAGAAGCACAACTTACCAGCCAAAGAGAATTTGGAATTTCGATAGAAAAGGTCAGTTCCAAGGGGAGGAAAAAAAAAAAGACCAGAACAGACAGGGTTGAACTAGGGGCTAGCACATTGTGCCAAATGGGCTGGGGAGAACTCTGGGATCAGAGAAGCCACTGAGATAGAGGAATCTAGCATAGGCTGATAGCTCTACTCTGCTTGTAAAACAGCAGATTAGAAGAGAAATCAAAGTCACTTTAAAATAAAAAGCCAGAAAATATAATCATCCCAAACTGGAAGTGACCTAACACCTATCTTGGCACAGCTGTGCACCCACCTTCTGCTGTCCAGGGCTTTTTCTTGGGGCAGTTAAGACACTGAACAGCTTTGGACACAGCGCAGGGAAGCCTCTAATCCACATAGTGCAGGGCTCAGCCTGAGGAAGTGGAATTCTCACATTAGGGAAACTCCAGCAGCAGTGGAAATCCCACAGCAGCAGAACCCCTGCAACAGTGACTGTGCTTTCTGGGCAGAGACTTCCTGTTTGAGTGCAGGAGCTTTTCCCTTTAGTTGCTAATATCCACACCACACGGGAGGCTTTGGCTGGGGTTTGTGACCTTTTACTGTTCAGCTCCTAGCCTCGGGGCAGTCACTAGGTCATACAGTGGGGGTCTTTCACTGGGCATTCCTCCCAACGCAGCTGTGCTAACCACCTCTGAGTCATTTCTGGGGGAGATGGGAACTCTCTCCCAGAGTTCTCTCTTAGCCCAGTCACAGGATTTCTGCATCCTATCCCCAGTCTGGGAGGAAGCTGGTAAATTTCTTATCCAAGAGCAGACCCCCCACAGGGTTTTAACAATGAGTAAGAAACTGAAGAGAAGTATTGACACCTTCTATACAGAGAAAGAACCAATATCCATCCCCAAGGAGGCTAACAGCAGAGAGTCTCCATATAACACCCTAAAGGGGAATGATAACTCCCCCTCATCACAGAACACTCTCCTAGACGAGAGTATTAAAAAGTGAAGAGAGTTTGAAGAAAAATGGAGAAAGGAAAGAGAAGCTATGATAGATAATAACAACGTCCTGAAATTTGAGTTGAAAAAAATAAATATCTCACAGGAGGTACAGGGAAACAAAATTTGTGAATTAGAAAAGGCTAAAAAAATCACAGGAAAGTAGGATTTCTGAATTGGAAAAGATAAAAAATTCCCAAGAAAGTAGGATTTGTGATTTGGAAAAAGAAAATAACTCAAAAAAATAAAATAAAATAAAATAAAAATAGTGGAATGGAAAAAAATTCAACAGAGCAAAATAATTCATTTAAAAACTCAATCGGACATATACAAAAAGAACTAAAAAAATGTGATTGAAGAAAATAACTCAAAAATCAGGACTGAACAAATAGAAATGAATGATTCATTGAGAACCCAAGAATCACTCAAAGAAAACAAAAACAAACAAACAAAAAATGAATAGCTGGAGCATAATGTCAAATATTTACTGTGAAAATCTATAGACCTGGAAAATATATCTAGGAGAGATAATCTGAGGATCATTGGACTTCCCAAAAATTATGATGAAAAAAAAAGCCTAGATTCTATTTTACAGGAAATCATCAAAGAGAACTGTCCAGAGATAATAGATAGAGATAATAAATATAATAGAGAATAGAGAATAGTGTTTGACAAACCCAAAGATACCAACATTTGGTATAAGAATTAATTCTTTGAAAAAAAAACTGTTGGGAAAACTAGAAATTAGTATGGCAGAAATTAGGTATGGAAACACACTTAACACCATATACCAAGGTAAGATAAAAATGGGTCCATGATTTAGGCATAAAGAATGAGATCATAAATAGACTAGAGGAACAGAGAATAGTCTACCTCTCAGACCTGTGGAGCAGGAAGGAATTTATGACCAGAGGAGAACTAGAGATCATTATTGATTACAAAATAGAAGATTTTGATTACATCAAATTAAAAAGTTTTTTACAAACAAAATTAATGCACACAAGATTAGAAGGGAAGTAACACATTGGGAAAATAGTTTTATAACTAAAGGTTCTGATAAAGGCCTCATTTCCAAAATATAGAGAGACTGACTCTAATTTATAAGAAACCAAACCATTCTCTACTTGCTAAATGGTAAAAGGTTATGAATAGACAATTTTCAGATGATGAAATTGAACACTCATATGAAAGTGTTCCAAATCACTACTGATTAGAGAAATGCAAATTAATACAACTCTGAGATACCACTACACTCCTGTCAGATTGGCTAAGATGACAAGTAAAGATAATGATTAATGTTAGAGGGGATGGGGGAAAACTGGGACTCTGATGCATTGTTGGTGGAGTTGTGAAAGAATCCAGCCATTCTGGAGAGCAATTTGGAACCATGCCCAAAAAGTTATCAAACTGTGTATAACCTTTGATCCAGCAGTGCTACTATTGGGCTTATATCCCAAAGAAATACTAAAGATGGGAAAGGGACCTGTATGTGCCAAAATGTTTGTGACAACTCTTTTTTTGTAATGGCTAGAACCTGGAAAATGAATGGATGTCCATCATTTGGAGAATGGTTGGGTAAATTATGGTATATGAATGTTATGGAATATTATTGCTCTGTAAGAAATGACCAGCAGAAGGAATACATAGAGACTTATAGAGACTTAAATGATCTGATGCTGAGTGAAATGAGCAGAACCAGGAGATCATTATACACTTTCACAACAATACTGTATGAAAATATATTCTGATTGAAGTGGATATCTTCGACATAAAGAAGATCCAATTCACTTCCAGTTGATCAATGATGAACAGAAACAGCTACACCCAGAGAAGGAACACTGGAAATTGAATGTAAATTGTTTGCACTACTGTCTTTCTATTCAGGTTACTTATACCTTCTGAATCTAATTCTTACCGTGCAACAAGAAAATTGTATTTACACACATATATTGTATCTAGGTTATACTGTAACACATTTAATATGTATGGGATTGCCTGTCATCTAGGGGAGGGAGTATAGGGAGGGAGGGGGAAATTTGGAAAAAATGAATATAAGGAATAATGTTGCAAAAAATTACTCATGCATATGTATTGTCAAAAAATCATAATTATAAAATTAATGAAAAAAAAAAAAAAAAAGAAAAGAAAACTAGACCAGAATTACTTGAAAGTCCTGAGCTTCATTTTTTAAATCTTTCAGATGAAGGATTGAATCAGGTGATCTCAAAAATCTTGCCAAATTCTGAGTTATCTATGTAATCATATATATATATTTTTTTATATAGTTACCTGGAAAATCACAAAGAAGTAAGTTTTAACTCAGACCACAACGTAATAGTTTTATGACCTGTCAGGCTTGTTGTCTCAGCTTTATGTCACATAACTTCAATATTTGAAGTGATGGATAAAATAGGGCAAAGCATCATTGCAATAGTGCTATGTAAACATTGGGGATAGCAAAGCCATGCAGAATAAAATTCAGTACTATTTCAGCAGCCTTTGCCTTGAGTTTCCTGGCAAGGATTACGCTGTAAGCCTTTGTTCAGAAAAAAGAAGATAACCAGTCAATCCCTTTCAGCACAAAGTCTGGCATATTTTCTAAATCTGTGCTTTGTCCAAAACAAATCTTACCATTGTAAAATATGGGAGTTCTTTTATAACATCTTGCATCTCCAAATGTCTCTCATTCATTACTTCTTTGAAAGCTGCTGACTATGCCATTAATCACATCACCAATTTAGAAATATTGAATAATTAAATGAAACCATGTTGGAAATTTTTATTTTAAAGATGCACTTATTGACTTTACTTTCATATTGTTTTAATATTTCCTAAGTGCTTCACACACATAATATCATTTGATCCTAACAACAACATTATGAGGTAAGGATTTCCTATAATTATCTACATTTTATGAATGAAGAAGAATATTTGGAAGCTTAATAGTCTTGCTCAGGCTATTGGTGAATTTTCTTGATAAATTTTCTTAGGTGGAACATGAATTTTATTCAAAACACTGGGCATTAATATCTGTGTTTATTTAATTTGTTATCTACAGTCTTCAATATTTGATTATAAGTAATCTCATATTTAGTAAGTCTTTGTCAATAAATCTGATGGAAATTTGATTTAATATAAAGTCTTAAAGAAAAAAAAAAACATAGGAAAGGGCGGTCAGGGTCACCTGTTGAAAGTTACTTGTTTGCTTATAATAAAAATTTGCAACGTACAAGTATTCATCTTTGTCTTCAACTGATGACAGGACATTTGATATCCTAATTTATTTCCTCAGATCTCCTCATGATTTATGACCCTCAATCCACTTTAGATAACATGATATAGAGATAAAGATATAAATATAAACAAAGAGATGTATACAAATACATATATATGTAAGTGTGTTTATGTGTGTGGAGTTACTCTTTAAAGAAAAATGGCATTACCGTGCTCTCTAATTCAAAATATTTTAGAGAGTAAGACAGTATATAGAATAACTAATACAGTTTTCCTTAAGATAATAAATAGAATCTATGTGAAACCATCAGCAAACATTAAATGAAATGAGAATAAACTAGAAAGAGTTCCAGTAAGATCAGGAGTGAAACAAGGTTATGCACTAACACCGTTATTATTCAATATTGTATTAGAAATGCTAGCTTTAATAATAAGAGAAAAAAAAGAAATTGCAGGAATTAGAGTTGATAATGAGGAAACAAAAGTATCACTCTTTGCACATGATATGATGACATACTAGAGAATCCTGAAGAATCAACTAAAAAATTACTAGAAACAATTAACAATTTTAACAAAATTTCAGGATATAAAATAAATCCATAAATTATTTGCATTTCTATATGTTACTAATAAAGTTCAGCATCAAGAGATATAAAGGGAAATTTCCTACAAAATAACTGTAGACAATGTAAAATATTTTGACACTTACCTGACAAGACAAAACCAGGAACTATTTGAACACAATTACAAAACACAGATAGATAAAAGATAAAAATAGATCTAAACAAATGGAAGAATATCAAATGCTCATGCATAAGCCAAGCTAATATAATGAAAATGTCAGTTCTACTCAATCTCCTTATTCAATGCCGTATCAATCAAACTGCTAAGAAATTATTTTTTTAATTTAATTTTAATTTTATTTTATAATTATAACTTTTTTTTTGACATTACATATGCATATATGTGTGTAGAACCGAATTTGTTGTTGCACAGGAAGAATTGGATTCAGAAGGTAAAAATAACAGTTTACACTCATTTCCCAGTGTTCCTTTTCTGGATGTAGCTGATTCTGTCCAGCACTAATCAATTGGAATTGGATTAGCTCTTCTCTATGTTGAAGATATCAACTTCCATCAGAATACATCCTCGTACAGTATCATTGATGAAGTATATAATGTTCTTCTGGTTCTGCTCATTTCACTTAGCATCAGTTGATGTAAGTCTCTCCAAGCCTCTCTGTATTTCTCCTGTTGGTCATTTCTTACCGAACAATAATATTCCATAACATTCATATACCATAATTTACCCAACCATTCTCCAATTGATGGACATCCACTCATCTTCCAGCTTCTAGCCACTATGAAAAGGGGATCTTTGGGTTTGTCAAACACTAGATTGCTATTTTTATTCACTATCTTGCCCTGTGAACTTAACCTATGCCACTGATCAACTAGTATATTTCTTAGCCAATACCAAATGGTTTTGGTGACTGTTGCTTCATAATACAGTTCTAGATCAGGTACAGCTAGACCACCTTCACTTCATTTTTTTTTTTTTTCATTACTTCCCTTGAAATTCTCTGACTGTCCTTTGGTAGATATATTCCCAAATATTTTATACTATCAACCGTTATTTTGAATTGAATTTCTCTTTGTATCTCTTGCTGTTGGATTGTGTTGGTAATGTTTAAAAATGCTGAGGATTTATGTGGATTTTTTTTGTATCCTGCAACTTTGCTAAAATTCTGAATTATTTCTAATAGCTTTTTAGCAGAGTCTTTGGGGTTCTCTAAGTATACCATCATGTCATCTGCAAAGAGTGATAATTTGATTTCCTCATTTCCTATCTAATTCCTTGAATCTCTTTCTCGGCTCTTATTGCCGAGGCTAGAGTTTCTAGTACTATATTGAAAAGTAATGGTGATAGTGGGCAACCTTGTTTCACTCCTGATCTTACAGGGAAAGGTTCTAGTTTATCTCCATTACATATGATGTTTACTGAAGGTTTTAAATATATGCTCCTTATTATTTTAAGGAATAGTCCATTTAATCCTATACCCTCAAGCATTTTTAGTAGGAATGGATGTTGGATTTTATCAAATGCTTTTTCTGCATCTATTGAGATGATCATATGGTTTTTTATTAATTTGATTATTAATATGGTCAATTATACTAATAGTTTTCCTAATATTAAACCAGCCCTGCATTCCTGGTATAAATCCCACTTGGTCATAGTGTATTGTCCTGGGGATGATTTTCTGAAGTCTATTTGCTAATATCTTATTTAAGATTTTAGCATCAATATTCATTAAGGAAATTGGTCTATAGTTTTCTTTCTCAGTTTTCAATCTACCTGGTTTAGGTATCAGTACCATGTCTGTGTCATAGAAGGAATTTGGTAGGACTCCTTCAATCCCTATTTTTTCAAATAGTTTACATAGCATTGGAGTTAGTTGTTCTTTAAATGTTTGGTAGAATTCATATGTAAATCCATCTGGTCCTGTGGATTTTTTCCTAGGAAGCTGGTTAATAGCTTGGTCTATTTCTTTTTCTGAGATGGGACTATTTAGATTATTTACTTCTTCCTCTGTTAATCTGCGCAAGCTATATTTTTGAAGGTATTCTTCCATTTCTTTTAAGTTATCGAATTTATCGGCATAAAGTTGAGCAAAGTAGCTCCTAACTATTGTTCTAATTTCCTCTTCATTAGCGGTGAGTTCACCCTTTTCATTTTCAAGACTAACAATTTGCTTTTTCTCTTTCCTTTTTTAAATCAGGTTTACTAAGGGTTTGTCTATTTTGTTGGTTTTTTCATAGAACCAACTCTTAGTTTTATTAATTAATTCAATAGTTTTTTTTACTTTCATTTTTATGAATCTCACCTTTTATTTTTTTAATTTCAAGTTTTGTGTTTGTCTGGGGCTTTTTAATTTGTTCCTTTTCTATCAATTTTAGTTGTAAGCCCAATTGGTTGGCCCT